>NW_024686238.1:0-572 GCF_008729295.1 Plectropomus leopardus | reverse complement strand
TCTGGACGGCGGAGAGTCCTCTGAGTCGCAGGTCGGCGCAGCGTCCATTTTACTGTCGGGACGGGAGCGACGACCATAACGCTTTGTCCCCTTCACAAACTTTGGCTTCACCTCCTCTGGGACAACTGCAGAGTCAAAGAAACGGTTAGAGAGAGAGAGATAGGCTGTTACACAGACAGAGACGGTTAGAGAGAGAGAGAAAGACAGACGGTTAGAGACAGACAGATAGACGGTTAGAGAGAGATAGGCTGTTACACAGACAGAGACGGTTAGAGAGAGAGAGAAAGACAGACGGTTAGAGACAGACAGATAGACGGTTAGAGAGAGATAGGCTGTTACACAGACAGAGACGGTGAGAGAGAGAGAGATAGGCTGTTACAGAGACAGTGAGAGAGAGATAAAGAAGGACAGACGGTTAGAGACAGACAGACAGACGGTTAGAGAGAAAGAGAGAGAAAGACAGACAGACAGACTTTAGAGAGATAGGCTTTTACAGAGACGGTTAAAGAGAGAGAGACAGACAGAAACAGATGGTTAGAGAGAGAGATAGGCTGTTACAGAGACGGTTAGAG
>NW_024686237.1:0-772 GCF_008729295.1 Plectropomus leopardus | reverse complement strand
AAAAAGGAAATCTTGGCTTTTTAAAATGTATTTATTTTTCTTAAATTTTTAGTGGTTTCTTTTCCTAAAACGTTTTTGGTTTGGAAGGTATGTTTTCTTTAAAATGTCTGGGACATTTCTTTTCTTAATAGATATTTTCCTGATTTTATTTGTTTTTTAGAAAACATTTTGCTGATTTTTTTTTCTTGAAAACTTTCTTAGCAAATTTTAAAAATTATGCATTTTAGCATTTTTTTTCTTTAGTATTTTTTAAACTTTAAAAATTTGGTAATTTTTTTTTCCTTTACAAATTTTTGGTTGCACGTGGGTTTGAAAGGCATGTTTTCTTAAAAAGGTTACCCTAACCCAAAAAAACACAACAAAAATACACCATTTATCACAGCCAGAAACTGTACAAATAGTTCGATTTATGACAGTCATTGAACACATCATGTGTTATTATACAGGATTGTTAAACAAAATTCAATGACTTTTCCAGAAATTTAGAGTTTATTTAGTTTTCCAGAACTTTTCTAAACCTGGAAACTGCTTTTTTGCAAATTCCATGAACCCTGTACGTTACAGACGTGAAGCACCACAGAAACGTCTCCTTAACTCTGCAAAGTCTCAACATTTAAAACCTGAACTCACCTTTGATAAAACCTTCTCAAACAGACTGTCCATGATGGCCACCAGTTTAGCAGAGATCTCTGCTATGTGATCGTTGTAGTCCTGCAAAACGCAACAACAGCCTCAGAAACACCGACGGCAACATTTTACCAAAATGACTCAA
>NW_024686236.1:0-285 GCF_008729295.1 Plectropomus leopardus | reverse complement strand
AGGTAGGAAAAGAACCACGGCTTGACATTGCTTGACATAACATACTTTTTTTTTTTTTTTTTTATAACTTTTATTTATAAAGGACAAGTCAACAATATTCAGTGTATATAAGAGTGTGTACAATTCCTTTTTTCCCTTTTTTTTTTTTTTTATAACATTAACAAGTAAATTGAACATAAATAGATAAGCAGTGCCTCCCCCCACCCAAATCCCCTGAACCCCTTGTATAATTATAAAGTACGAAGGTGACAGACAAACTGATGAGAATAAACACAGGTCCAACAA
>NW_024686235.1:0-359 GCF_008729295.1 Plectropomus leopardus | reverse complement strand
TGTGTAAATCAGATTCTTTTATCTTGGCATCAGTGCTCTGGACTACTCATAAAATTTACTCTTAGCTAAAAGAAGAGCAAAAATAATAAAATCATCAGTGAATCCCCCCAAAAAACAGGTTCAACCAGGTTCAAAAATCAAATCAAAAGGTAACAAAAAAAAAAAAAAAAAAACCTAACCCTGGAAAAAAAAAAAAAATATGAGAAAATTTGTTCAAATATTTTTTCTTCTTTGAGGCACAGTGTTTGATGACTACAAAAATGAGGTGACTCAATTCTCACTTTGAGCAGTTATTGTCACTAAAGGACACTGAACTTGCCCATACATTTTACTAGGATTTAAGGACATTTCTTGGATTC
>NW_024686234.1:0-395 GCF_008729295.1 Plectropomus leopardus | reverse complement strand
ATCAGATATGCCTTACACACAAATCTTTTATCACACAGTGAGCAGCCGAATGGTTTCTCTCCTGTATGAATTTTCATGTGTTCTTTCAGATTTCCCTTGGTGCTAAATCCTTTCCCACACACAGAGCAACTGAATGTTTTTCCGCCTGTATGAGATCTCACGTGTCTCTTCAGACTTCCCTTGGTGTAAAATCTTTTCCCACACTCAGAGCAGCTGAAAGGTTTCTCCCTAACTCGATTCTTTTTCAGAGAGTTTAAACCTGACTGAGGTTCTCTGGTCTCCCTCCAATCATCACTGTCCTCAGTCTCAGGTTCAGAAGAGTCTCCAGTCTTGTCCTCAGTCTCTGGTTGTAAATGTGTATCTGGATGTGAGTTCCTGTCTGGTTCTGGTCCTCC
>NW_024686233.1:0-597 GCF_008729295.1 Plectropomus leopardus | reverse complement strand
TGTTGTTTTTGGAATAGAGTCATGGCTTAGATCGTGTTTTTGGTCTCAAGGTGTTGTTTTTTGGAAGTGTTAAGAGTCAGATCATGTTTTTTGGTCTCTAGTTAGTGTTTTAGGAATAGAGTTAAGAAATGGATGGTGTTTTGGTCTCTAGATATTGATTTTGGAGGATTTAGGGGTTGGATCATGTTTTTGAGTCTTATTTACAGTTTTTGGAAGGTGTACAATGGTAACAGATGCAATATATGGGGAGCAGTTTCAGACTATATACACATGGCCTGGCAGTGTGCATTGTGTGCTTGGACTTTAGGATTGTGTTGTCTCAGTTTGGAATACCTGCCTTAGGTTAAGAAGAAATCCCATTCGTAACACATTCAAAGTGGGCACTTAAAGGTTGGCAGAGGTCATTATGGACCTCGACCTTTGGTCTGTGTTCTTAAAATTTGGGATTCCTGTCTTGGTTCGGTTAAGGGAAGAAGAAATCTAGCCTCTAGCCTTCTAATAAAACCCATTTAACCCTCAATCTGCCTCAGCCTCTCGTGTTTCTGCACCTGAGTCCACTAGTTAAGCCTTTACACTTGTCATGTTGATGAAGTTTCT
>NW_024686232.1:0-1473 GCF_008729295.1 Plectropomus leopardus | reverse complement strand
CCTCCTCGTCCCCCTCCTCCTCTTCCTCCTCCTCCTCCTCTTCCTCCTCCTCCTCTCAGGCTGCATGCAAATATTTCACATTAAAAAAAACCAAAAACAGTCTGAAAACACGCCTGTGAAACCTGATATTTGCACTCGTCCTGCCAGCTCCTCTCCTGTAAACTCTCCGTGTGTGCGCAGAGATTATTGATGTAAAGGCTTCCCTTTAAATAATCAATGTTATAATTAAAGAAGAAAAATCCTCTCAGTGTTTCTTTTTTCCTTTTTTTGGCTGCGATCACAGCGGTGCAGCCGATTCTAATCAGAGTTAATGGCAGTAAATTACGCTCGATTCCCCTCCGTCTCATCGGAGATGAACGGCCCCCGACGCACAAAGGCCAAAAAAGCAGAGTCAACTCAAACAATTACCGACTAACACTTGAACTGACGGCCTTCCCAAACAGCCCGTGAGACGTTAAATGTCACACACACACACAGTTAGTGTGTTTATTGAGGGCTGTGTGTGTCTGAATTACACTCAGACAGTTCCAGACGCCACATTGTTAACATTTTTATATTCATGACGAGGGCGAGATCTTACAGCAGTTTGTGTAAATATGAAGCTCCTCAGTGATGGTTAGTGCTCAAGAGGCCAACGAGCACAGAGACACACTGACAGTGTGTGTGTGTGTGTGTGTGTGTGTGTGAGTAGCCAGTGGTGAAAGAAAGTCCAAAAAACTACCCCCTCCCCAAACAATTAAATAAAAATACAAGAAAATTACCTGAAATTTGCATGAAAAGTAAATTTGTACTAAATTTGAAAAAAGTGCTAAAAATCTAAGACTATTACATATTCTGTATAACATTTTGAATATTCAATGCTAATTATAAATATAGTTTCTGGACATTTTCCCTATTTTTTTAAATGATATTTTTCTAATGTCTCTCTCCCACCCCATTTTTAAAATATTATTTTTCGCGTCACATTTTACCAAATTCTTGCCATTTGCTCATTGCCTTTTCCCATGTTTTTGAAGAGAATTAAACTAAAGTTTTCAATACTTGTGAAAAGCGAATAATTAATTACATAAATAATTACACAAATAAATAAATAAATATGTAAAGTGGAAAATAACATAGGAAAATAACTAAATAGGAGAATTCATACACAAAGTGGAAAAAAAAATACATAAATAAATAAGAAAATAAGTATTAATTAAATTGATCAATAAAATAGAAAATTAAATGGGAAATTAAATAAATATTGTCATTTTTGGCATTTTCATCTATTTATTGACACATTTATTTATTTTAGATTTTGTCAGTTTGTAAAACGTTTCACAGAGGTCACACCCAAACTAAAGCAGCTCTTTGTATTTGTCTCTCGCCACAATGCTTTTGTCAGCCTGAATGCAGCCGCACACTTAAAACACACACACACACACACACACACACACACACACACACACACACACACACACACACACACACACT
>NW_024686231.1:0-666 GCF_008729295.1 Plectropomus leopardus | reverse complement strand
AAACAACCTCCTACACAAAATTAATGAAGTATTTCTATTCTATTCTATTTTATTCTATTCTAGATAAAGTTCAAGACATATCACAGGTGGTTTGATATCGGATTTTTTTTTTAAAGGCAATATATACAAATTTCAACCTTGAAATGTGCTTAATGTGACTGCTGTTGCCACATACATAAACTACAATATCTGCATGTAACATTATATGCTATCATAAATATAATTTATTACTTTTATGTTTATTAGTGTTGGTAAATGTTATGTTATTGTAACCATTATTGCTGGTTTTGTCTCTCTCTCCTGACGAGCAGCTCACTCACCAGCACTCTGAGTGGTGTCCGCAGAAGAAGGGGATCTGCAGCCAGAGTTTTTCGGGGGCACAGTCCGACCCCCCCGATGACACGCACTCGTCAAATGTCTGAAAGACAACAGAAACCGTTGCTATCGAGCATTAATGTGCAGACAAACAATAATAAGACAAACAGGACTCTACATGAAGACCTTTTTGTCTCCTTGTTTTCTGCGTCGGAGACCGGGTCTGTAGTCGTCCCCAAAACGTAAGAAGTAGTAGTACGACACCAGGCGCTCGATGGGGTCCCTCACCACGTTTATGTACATGGGTTTACTCTTTGCCCCGTATCTAAAAAAAAAAAAAAAAAAAAAAAA
>NW_024686230.1:0-667 GCF_008729295.1 Plectropomus leopardus | reverse complement strand
CGCGGCCGCCCGCAAATGACGTCAGCGACGCAATGTGTCCCAGCTTTCTCACTGATCTGGAGTCAGTGGTAACTTTACGTTGATTACCAACCAGGGAATTTAATGACATAAGGGCGATTCTACTGCTGAGCTCGGGTCAGTTTAATGTGTGAAGCTGTCGCTATCACTACACGTCACTGTAGTACTTTTTAAATTAATTATTGGTAGTACACTAGATTAGACAGGTGAAGCGAAAATCTGTCAACACTGACAAGCTGAGCACAGCGAGGCAAGCCAAGCAAGCAGTCAGGCCATTCAAACACAAAAGCAGTAGCAAGAAGAGACAGGAGAAAGAAGAACGAGAGGAGAAGGTTGCAAAGCTCCCTAAATTAGATACTTTTTTTTTTTTTTTAATTTTTTTTTTACAAGCAGTCGCCAGCTCATGGCCAAACCCCTCTCCGCTGCCCTCAGAGGTGAGTCAGCAAACATGTAGCAGGTTAGCTAACGTTAGCAGCAAGCTAGATAACAGTGGTCTTTGACTACTATGTTAGATGTAAATTTAAAGATACGGCTTACATGTATTATCTAGCCTAAGTTGTATTTTGCTAATAAATTAATGTGTCTACCACTACCACAGCCAGCCTTTGAATTACTATGGAAAGCAAACTAATAACCTAGTAAATGATAG
>NW_024686229.1:0-884 GCF_008729295.1 Plectropomus leopardus | reverse complement strand
GTTAATGAGATTCTTTAGAAGAGGGAAATAATCTGTCCTGTGTTGAAGCATGATCAGAGCTGCAGGTTGTGGTGTTCCCCGGGTCTTGCAAAAAAAGATCATGTCAATAAATAATGTTTTTTTTTTTTTTTTTTAATTACCCACACCAATGCCTTCTTCCAAAGAAGCCTGTCAACCTGCCAAACCTCATGCCCAGAGGCAGAGGTATAGCTGTCAAACTGTTTTTGGATTAATATTAGTGTTGCATTAATCTGTATGTCACATTTTATTGCTGCAGCTGTTAAGGTTGTGCTCATTTTAACTCCTTTTTCAGCAATGAATCAGATTCTATATAATATGCTAGTATGCATAAATGTTGACATTGAAATAATCCACAACATTTGCTTTAAAAATTAAAATTTTCCCCAACAAATTTATCTCATAATAATATAACTGTCTGCTGTGTAATACGACCCAAAACCAAAGAGGAAGATTGTGGTTGAAAACAACTTTCTGTTTACAGTTGTTTAATGAGTTGCTGCCCTCTAGTGATCAATGGTAAAACAAAAGGTACATTTTTAACCCTTTAAAATCTGGATGGAAATCACTTTTCTCTTGCTGCCCTCAGACTCCTTTCACAAGCATTGAAATCTTTGAATCCTGAGCAAAGTGGTGCATTTTTGTTGAAAAACATGGCGAAAAAAAGGAATTAGCATCTTGGTGAGAGATGTCCTGTAAATTGCAAGGAATTAATAGATTTAGAAAGGACTGTTTTTAAGAAAGCTAGGGGACAATTTCAAGAGAACCGTATTTCATATCATAACTATGAAACAATGTTACAGAATTTGTGTAATTTTCAGCTTTTTTTCAGGTAATTTCCCTGTTGTTTTGCTTTTTAAATTACC
>NW_024686228.1:0-214 GCF_008729295.1 Plectropomus leopardus | reverse complement strand
CCTGGATGAGGAACAACCCAGGGAAAACACTCAGCATCTATGACATCCCTGGGATTGTAGCAACTGCTTATCCCCTAGCTGCAACCCCACTTAATATTCAGGCCGGCTTTCGGGCAACAGGGATTCAGACTTACAACAGGGATGTGTTCTTGGAGACAGAATTTGCGCCATCTTACGTCTCAGATCGCCCCTACCAGGACCCAGCTCTACCAAG
>NW_024686227.1:0-811 GCF_008729295.1 Plectropomus leopardus | reverse complement strand
AAGGAGACAAACACACACTGGACTTTCACCTAGAAGTCAAACACTCCAGACTTTTACTGAGGAGAAAAACACACTAGACTTTCACCTAGGAGAGCGGTGTTCTTCTCCTGTGTGAAAATAAAAAGTCAGCAGTTTTAATAGTATTAATGGCATACGTCACTAGACAGAGTTTACACGTGACATGGCCATCAAGTAACATACTTGATAAGTTACAGTGAGAAATGTAGTTATTTTTACTGTAATCATGATTGTTTTTGAAAACATAACAAAGTATGTTAGTAGCCTGAACTTTAAGTCATTTTGGTGGCGAAACCTATTTTTCCTGTGAAAATGGCAGTTCTCTTTAAAATAACACTGTAGCGTAACGGGCAGAAATTGACATAGAAACGTCAAAAAATGTCCCAAACTGATGTCAGAGAGATTTCAAGAGTGTCATAGCTTAAAGCGTAGAGCACTGATCAAGCTTGTTCTGTTACTGTTGGAATGCATTGGCTTTCCAGTGACATGGAGAATCGGAATATCTGAGTCTCTGAATGCTGATGTGAACAGTATTTTTGTGGTGTTTACCACTTGATAACTCAGGTGAACAGTCTGTCTCACCATATTTACCATCTGACCATTGAAGTGAATCATATTTCTTGTCATATTTACCTGAGGTGAAAAATATTTTCTTGCAGGCTAGTGTATTTTGGCTGAGAGTTATTTTCATGCTGGTATGTTGTATCTTGTCTGTCTTTCCCATTTGACGATAATGATGGTTAGGTGGAGGGAGAGAGGAAGCGTGGGGAGAAAGAAAACAGAAAAGGAAGGA
>NW_024686226.1:0-951 GCF_008729295.1 Plectropomus leopardus | reverse complement strand
GGCTGCAGTTTAAAGGGAAACATTGGGCATTGAAGGAGAAGCAGCAGTTGATCTTACAGTCAGCTTGCTGCAGAGCTGGCAGGTCTGCTGGCTCTCTCTCTGCAGGACAGGAGGCTGCTGGAGCTGGAACCTCTGAAACAGAAAAGGAGTGAAATGTTTGGGTTTCCATTAACCCTCAAATGCACTAATTCAAACTGCAAATATAAAAAAAAATTCAAATGGAAACACACTGATTTAATAAAAACATTTATCTCAAGAGTTTTTATGCTCTCATGAGCTGATATTTCAGGAGATTAAAGAAACCATATGTTGCAAAACTGTGGTGGAAACAATTATTGGCGTTTATAGGTCACATGATGCAGCCAGCGCTACAAGAGGTGTTATTACATCCTATAACTCTTCAAAAGTTGAGCAGATCAGCTGTAAAGTTTGAATTCACAATTCCTCTGTGTAATGTTGGACAATCACCTCTCAGAAATCCCTGGTGTAAGGATATGTCTTTCCATCATTGCTCCATAACACACCTACATCACCTTCGATTAGAAATAATGGCGGCCAGTGTATTTCTAGATGACAGCTGGTGTGGTGGCTGCAATAGAAATAAACCTGCTGATGCTTTGAACATCCATCGCCATGTTTCTTGGAACGTTAATCGCGAGAGGAGAAGTCACATCACTCAATGGAAAGGCAGTCATCTGTTTTAATTGTGTTTATAGACATTTCTAAAATATTGCTTAATTTTTGTGCACATCTGTAATGGAAACCCGCCTAGTGAGAAATGTCAGTCCTCTGCTCTCTCTGACAGCGTCTCCACATGAAGCTGAATCACTGCTGAACACAGTCACCAAATCTTCATTACCTTGTTCTGTCTTCACTGCGCCCCCCTTGTGCTGCACGTAGCAGTGATATTTATATGTGCTGTTCTCTGGCTGATGGATCAGCAAGATGGAG
>NW_024686225.1:0-801 GCF_008729295.1 Plectropomus leopardus | reverse complement strand
CCAACTTGAACCTACGAAAAAACAAAAGAAAACTGGAAGATCTGAAACATAAATTCATCTGGATCTTGTGTTACTGAACAGTGAAGATTTTCTACCATCAGGGATGTGTTGAGCTGCTCCCTGTCATGACTTTGACACGACACACTACATTTGATTTGTGTGTTAAACAAAAACACTCACCCGTGGCAGTCAAAGATTGTTTTCAAATATCAAAATATTATTTACCTTGATGAGGAAGTGTTCTGCTCCAAGGATACCCCGAAGTTGCCTGTATTTCACTGCTTTGTATTCCGCATTGTCTCCGCGTGTTTGTCTTTGCACTTCTTCTTTCACCTGAGTATGAATGGAATTAAATATGATGTAAATCCAGACTGAAATGCAAACCAGAGAGTTGTGCGTGGAGGTTGCAAAAAATGAAGCGAGAGTGAAACTCACCTTGTCACAAAGTTCCTGAGTTCCCTTATTGGCGTCCTCTGTCTCACCCCATCCAAACATGTCTGCTGGTGGCTTCGTTTTTTGCTGACAAATCCCAGCCATTGTCTCACGGTTGGTTGAAGGTAACCAAGAAGTCAGCTGTCTGCTCTTACACGTCTCAAAAGTTTAAACAGTTTATCACATACACATTTATTTATACAGAGTAACCACGCCTGGATAAACCTGAAAAGTGGCTCAATGGCATGTTGGGTGGAGCGACACGTGTAACTACATCCCTCATATGATTAGTCAGTTTTTTCTCGCTCTTATGAATTCTTTCCAAATTCTGGCTGAGAATTTTCAAAAAATGGATCACTCAAATCTGAT
>NW_024686224.1:0-214 GCF_008729295.1 Plectropomus leopardus | reverse complement strand
GAAAAATAAAAACAGAAACTTATAGAAAAGGTAACTGAGGGACTGACGAAGAACAGGAAAAAGTGGAAGAAAAAAAACAGAGAAAGAAACAGAGTATTTTTGGTGTGTTTTACAGTATGTAAGAGGCTGTAAAATTGGAGAAGAGAGGCGAAAAACTGCCATTGTAGTTTTTAAATATGGAGAGTGACAAATAGAGAGTGAAAGATAAAGGAAA
>NW_024686223.1:0-816 GCF_008729295.1 Plectropomus leopardus | reverse complement strand
GGACCTTCTTTTCACTACAACATACTATAAACTTCTTCAACATGCTAGACGATTACCTTTTACGACATTTTGAGTGATGAGTTTTTTGACCAATTTCGACATGCTATAGTATGGCATTTTTCCACAAACTATGCAACGCTCTAAAACATGTAAAATATTAACTTTCTGGACCTCTTTTTCAGTGTATCATACTTGAAACTTCAACATGCCAACATACCATGAACTAAAAACATTTAAATATTGATTTTTTGGATAGCTTTTTTGGACCTTCTTTTCGTTAGAACATCCTATAAACTTCTTCAACATGCTATAACTATTTTTCGACATTTTGAGCATTGACCTTTTTGACCTATTTCGACATACTTTAGTATGGCATTTTTCCACAAATTATGCAACACTCTAAACCATTTAAAATATTGACGTTTTGGTCCGCTTTTTCAGCTTACCATGCTATAAACTTCTTCAACATGCTATATTATGACTTTTTTCGGCATTTTGAGTGATGACTTTTTTGACCTATTTCGACATACTATAGTATGGCATTTTTTAACAAACTATGCAACACTCTAAACCATTTAAAATATTGACTTTCTGGACCTCTTTGTCAGTGTACCATACTTGAAACTTCTTCAACATGCGGTACTATGACTTTTTTGGACATTTGGAGCAATTACTCTTTTGACCATTTTTGACATGCTATAGTATGGCATATTTTGACATCTTATACCAACACGTACCATGCTGTAAACTTCTTCAACATGCTATATTATGACTTTTTTCGGCATTTTGAGCGATGACTTTTTTGACCAATTTCGA
>NW_024686222.1:0-965 GCF_008729295.1 Plectropomus leopardus | reverse complement strand
GGATCCAACCTCACACTCTCCGGCGGCTAAGGTAAATGTTGGTAGCCGCAACACAAATATTCACTCTATGCTTTCATGAAGTTGTATGACATGTGGTACAATGCATACATACAAACATACAGTACAAACATTTTCTGCTGGAGTTGCACTCGGCTCATGTCACCACGCAGCTGGTGTGGCCTGGGCGTAAGAAGCTGACTAGTGTTGTTTGAGGAGTCGGGTTTGGTCTGGTATTTTCTTTGATGATGGTGAATGGGCTGGATTCAGGCTTAAACTCACGCGGGTCAGTTCGGCGTAGTATAAAGTATCCTTGGCGGTTATCTGGTTAACCTTTGTCATCCAGAATATACATTTTTGTAACAATGCAATATAGTATATATATTTTATATTATGTATATTTTTTATTGTATTTTTTACTTCTGCTTCTTCACAGCACGTCTCAGAATGAGAAAAACTTATGAAAAACTCTACAGCTGTATTGAACCACTGCTTTGTACCAAGTAATGTGCTTTGTCCTGTTATAGGATAGATGTAGAAATTGCTCTGTCTCTTTCTCAACAGATTTCCCCCGGTGTGATTGTTGATGGATTCTGCAAAATGTCTTTAAAAGACACGCTTCCTTTTTTAATCATAGTGACCAAATATGCACCAAGTAATATGTACTGCTGACATTCTCATTCTTCAGAAATCTCCAAATCAAGTCAGTTGACATGACTTATCTGCATGTTGGCACTTGCTGATAAAAAGTAATGGAGGAAGTATGCAGATCCTTTACTTATGTAAAAGTTCTAATACTACCCAGTGAAAATACTCTGTTTCAAGCAAAAGTCCTGTATTAAAAGAGTTACATAAGAAAAAGTGAGTAGGAATATCAGGAAAGTATACTTATATTAAAAGTAAAAGTAATGCTTAAAAAACAAACAAAACACCCCAAAACCTCAAAAAACAAACAAAAAAAACCCCAC
>NW_024686221.1:0-1616 GCF_008729295.1 Plectropomus leopardus | reverse complement strand
TCTGAGATGTTAATCACTGCCGATGTTTTGATTGGCTCCTCGTGGACGGGCGTGGAAAAGGACGTCCGTCCCCTCCTGCCCCTCTGCGTTTTCCTCTTCCTCTTCTGTGAGGTTGATTGTACTGCCTGGGATGGAATTCCAAAAAATCCTGGGCCTCAGCTGTATGGTGATGATCGTGCCTGTTATCAGTGTCCTTGCCATCATCATCATCATCATCATCAGTGCTGGGGAGATTAAAAGACACTCTTCTGTGTCTGTGATTGCGCTTTTTTCCCCAATTATACACAGCACCCGTACTGTAATCATTAAGATCACTTTGCAACCATGATTACTCTGTTTGTCTTTGTGTCACTGCACCCTGAAGAAGGCGCAAGCCGATACGCGTTGAGGTAATTCTAATGAATGTAGCCCATTAAATTAAAGGCCTTTTACATTTTTCAAACCCACTTGAGTGCCTGGACTTGGATTTTTTTTGTGCCATTTTTTTTTATTATTGATATTATTGATGACTGAAACTATGAGGTTTATTTTAACCTTTTCATAGGAGACGTGACAGAAAGTGAAAGAAAGAACAAACAGTTATATGCTCCAGACATTAAAGGTTCTGTATTCAACATTCGGAGCCAGGGCTGTTAGCATTAATGCATTAATTGCAAAGAGATTAATATCCATATATAACTTTTTTTCATTAATTAGTTGATGATCAGCGGCTGACATTCCTGTCTCCAAAACCCCAAAGATGGTGACAGCCAAGGCTGAACTCAAGGTTTAAAAACAGCCATCTAAAAAAAACAGCGGGTGATGTCATGGTAGCTACGACAAGTTATTTTCATAGGCTATGGTATGGAGGGGTGTAGACTACCTCATAGGTCACAACTTACTGTGCACACACATTTCCCACTTCAAGACGAGGACAGGATAGCGTTTTACACTTTCAGCAGCCACAAAAACAAACAAAAAAAACAAACAAAATCTTCTTCCAATTTATAGTTCAGATTTTTTTATTGAATAAATAAAAGGATGATATATAGACAGCATTGCATATTCTCAAATGCTTAAAAGGGCCAGCATGACGAAGGAAATGCTGAACTCAAGCCTTCATAACAGGCAGTCCACAAACCAGTGGATTACGTGTAGCTAGCTACACCCATTATTTATTCGGTCTATGGTTGTAATCCAAGCTTCTCCGTGGTTTGTTGTGGTACACTGATTTGGCTGTCCTTGTGTGTTAGTGCATGTGCGTCTCACACAGGCTAACGCATGGTTGCCACTTTGCACTTCGCTCAAATGGCAGTTAGAGCTGGTACTTGGATGGAGTTGGCGTGGAAGCGTAGCGCCCACCCTCCACTTCTTCACTGGCTAACACTGTTAGCTCTGTTAGCATTGTTGTTGTTGCCTAGCACTTTTAGCATGTCCCTCTGGACTTAATGCTGCATTTGTGGGATGTCGGAAGGTCAGACTTTCCAAGTTGGGAACTCATTCTTCCAACTTCATTGTGTTCATGAGCTTTGATGTCATAAAGTGGGAACAACATGGAAACTGCAAAGAAGATGGGTTGCATTTTAATGCTAAAAGCAGTTAAACAAGAGGTTGATAACTGTTTCCAGTTTATTTAT
>NW_024686220.1:0-497 GCF_008729295.1 Plectropomus leopardus | reverse complement strand
TGTGTGTGTGTGTGTGTTTCCAGTGCGTTGGATGTGTCTCGGCAGCAGAAGTGGCAGCTCCAGGAGCAGCAGCTGAAGCTGCAGATCGCTCAGCTGGAGGCGGCGCTGAAAGCCGACCTCGTCGACAAAAATGAAATCCTTGACAAGATCAAGACTGAGAGAGGTGACTTGATAAAAGGCCACAAGAGTCGACAGAACTGATGAGGATGTTTTTCAAATTAATCTTTTTTTTTGCCACAGAGTCAAATCATTTTAATGTTGGAAAATTTAAATACACAAATAGTGATAAATAATTTTGATCAGTGTGATTGATTTTTCAGACTCGAATGAGAAGCTGACCGAGGAGAATAAGAAACTTCAGCTCCAGTTTCTGGAACAGAAGCTGCAGCTGGAGGAGCTCAATGATCGCTTGAAATTTTACAGCAGGGTGAGATTTTAAAATGAATAATCATATATATGTTTTTTAAATAAATCATTTCGACCCTCTGTATCTAAAA
>NW_024686219.1:0-595 GCF_008729295.1 Plectropomus leopardus | reverse complement strand
CATAACCTGAAAAAGTGCTTAGAAATTATTTTAATTATGTAACATACCATACAATACGACACGATACGACACGATACGATACGATACGATACGATACGATACGATACGATACGATACGATACGATACGATACGATGCGGTACGATACGGTACAATACGATACGCTAAAGTTTATTGCTCCTGTGGTGGGATATTAGTCTTGGACTCTTGTGCTGCACAGGTAATGCCTCCACACTTACAATAAAACAACAATCACACCATTACCTAAAAACACAACACAACAACACAACATTGCACATAGTCCCAGTTTCACCCAACAGAATATTGTGCACACTTTGCACATAACACCTTTTGCACTCACCTAGTAATAAAAGAAACACCTACTGCACACCGAGAAATAAAAACACCATAAGACTATATAACACATAATTCCTCAGGTGCTATTATCTAAAAATTGAACATAAATATCTAATATAAATAAAGTGTTCTTTGCATTTTACTTTAGCTTTGAATTCATGTAAAAGAATTAGCATTATTTCTTAAGCATTTTTAAGGTCAATTGTTATCTAACATCTGTTCTGATGTATGGACTAATG
>NW_024686218.1:0-759 GCF_008729295.1 Plectropomus leopardus | reverse complement strand
TTTGTTACACATAAAAGAATTGTGTCCCTAACAAGCAACTGGTAGCACTGTTGGGCGTGGGCTGAACGTTTTATAAATAACCCTGGATCAAAATATATCGGCTAGAAATATATTTTTCGAAGACAATAATAGGCGTAAAAATAAAAAAAGGAATAATCTGTCATTCTGTTCATATGTGTACTTCACTAACTTTACTTAGTTAGATCCTACCAATGTAAACACTTTGAAACCTGAGTCAATTGGCTTGTTTTCTTTCAAAAACATGACTAGAAGGCAATGAACAATGAAAAAAGGCACGGCCCAAAAATTTGCAAAAAAAGATTCTAGTGTCTAGTCTAGTGTTCTACTGATTTCATGGGATTTGTGGAACATTTCTTACCAAGTTGCTCATCGCCTTCTCCCCCACGTTTTTGAAAGTAATTGCACACATTTGCTCAAGTTTCAAAAGTTTAACTACTTGTGAAAGGCGTCCGAAAGCAGCACAAGAAAAGTGATGTCGCATAAACACACGTTTAACACACAGGTTTAACATAAACACACACTGTAAAATATTTTTCCAACTCGAGTCAATGCATTTTTAATGATGGCATATGAAAGTATTCTGTACTGAATATTAATTATTAAAAACTGCTAACATATTTTTCGTCGTAATTAATCTGAAAGTTGTTTTTTTTTTAAAAAAAAAAAAAAAAAAAAAAAAAAGTGGACTCTCTCCTTGAGATCCGGGCTAAACCACCAATGGCATTAAAATCCTAGAAA
>NW_024686217.1:0-346 GCF_008729295.1 Plectropomus leopardus | reverse complement strand
CATGTCGCAGCTGCACAGTAGCCATATCCCGTCTGACCAATCATGAGCTGCTCCACTGAATGCAAGCACACAGCTTGGCCTTCACAGCTGTCAATCATAATGGAAAATCCCCCTTTTTTTTATAATTCAGTAACTCACTAAAACCGAATTTATCATGAAAACAAACACTTGAACAAACACCAGGGTGAGGAGAACTACCTACAGTAACAGTTTATTTTAGCGTGTACTTTTGAGTTTTTAGTTTGGCCCATGTCCCATCCACTAACATGGAGGGGCGGGCTTTATGGCCTATACTGCAGCCAGACACCAGGGGGCGATCGAGATTGAATAACTTCACTTTGGGGGG
>NW_024686216.1:0-772 GCF_008729295.1 Plectropomus leopardus | reverse complement strand
TCACACACTGACATATCCCAGACTGTCAGCAGCTACACTCACACACTGAGCAATAATTCATATAATTCATTCATTTTCTCTTACACTTTTTAACTTTGCACTTTTCTCAGCTCTTTAAATGTGGTCGCCTTCTTGCCTGTAACAGGAATCAGTTAAGTCATTTAATCTGAGAGGCTCAATTAAAACTGTACATGAAAAAACACCTGTGAAAATATATTGTTTTAGTGTTTGTGTTAGTTTACTTTTAATGTGCTATTTACAGAATAGATTTGAAGTTTATATACTGTCTAACCCCTTTACACGTGCTGCTTTTGTTCACCTGACAGCATATTATAATAAGAATATCACTGAGATCAGTGATATTTTTCATGTTTTGCTGCCATCCTGAGGACAAAATGTGACAATACTTAAAAACCACACGATCAGAAAGTCAAACTGTGATTCAGTTTAATTTAAAATCTCTCACCTGAATGGGCACAAAGTGCAAACTGCGAGTGCAGAAGCACACAGGAGCAGGCGCAGCAGGCGCAGCAGGCGCAGATGTCTGCAGGACATCAGGAGACAGAAGCTTGAAGGCTGAGACACAAACTGTGACAGTTTTGGTGGAAATGTTTGGTGAGGGCCTCAGGAGGAAGTGGGTGGACCAGGAGGGACAGGAGGGGACGTGTGAGGACCTCTGGTGGACAAATGGAGACTGCAGGAAGGCAACGTGCAACTTAACCCTTTGAAACCCTGAGTATTTTTCTCTTAAACAATGTAAGAAGGTGTCAAA
>NW_024686215.1:0-355 GCF_008729295.1 Plectropomus leopardus | reverse complement strand
TATTTATTTAGAGAAATGAATTCATATTCAGAATCTCAGAACATTAAATGTACACTATTGTGCTTAGAAGTGTATGTCATATTACATAAGAATAAGGCACTTGGCAATTGTAAATGCAAACAATAAAGGCTACTTAACACACGTGGGTTCTAGACGCGAAGGTAAATTTATTGATTGAAAAAACTCGACGTGTGCTCTCTGCTTGACTCATTGAAATGGCCCATCATTTCCCTGGACTTTACGAGTGACGAATATTTAACATCTATTCTGTGTGATCATTGTGTAGTGACAGCATGAGCGCTGAGGGAGAGGCGACTATAAACAAACAAGGACACGTTAGCGTGTGGTGTTAAAT
>NW_024686214.1:0-961 GCF_008729295.1 Plectropomus leopardus | reverse complement strand
GATATCACCAAGTTCCCATTCACTCCTGTCCCTGTGAAGAGTGAAGATGATGAAGAGAAACCTCAGTCCTCACAGCTTCATCAAAGACTAACTGAACAGATGGAAACAGAAGCTGATGGAGAGGACTGTGGAGGACCAGAACCAGACAGGGACTCACACCCAGATACACATTTACAACCACTTAGTGAAGACGAGACTGGCGATTCTGTACCAGCCGAGATTGAAGTCAGTGTTGGTGATTGGAGGGAGACCAGAGAACCTCAGTCAGGTTTAAACTCTCCGAAAAATGATCAAGTCCCTGTCAGGGAGAAACCATTCAGCTGCTCTCAGTGTGGAAAAAGATTTGGCTTCAAGTGGCATTTGAAAAGACACATGAGGTTTCATACAGGAGAGAAACCTTTCAGCTGCTTGATTTGTGGCGAAGCTTTCAGTGACAGTAGAGGACTGAAGATACACTTTAAAAGTCATGCAAAAGAGGAACCATTCAGCTGCTCAGTGTGTGGGAAAAGATTTTTGCGCAAGGCATATCTGAAGAGACACATGACAACTCATACAGGAGAGAAGCCTTTTAATTGCTCTTTGTGTGATAAAGGATTTTTGTGCAGGCCACACTTGGAGAGACACATGACAATTCATACGGGAGAAAAACCGTTCAGCTGCTCAGTCTGTGGCAAAGCTTTCAGTCAAAGTGGAATACTGAAGCGACATATTAAAACTCATGCAGGAAAAAAAACATTTAGTTGCTCTGTTTGTCATAGAACATTTTTGTGCAAGGCGTACCTGAGAAGACACAAGAGAATTCATACAGGAGAGAAACCATTCAGTTGCTCAATGTGTGATAAAAGATTTTTGTTCAGGTCAGATCTGAAGAGACATGTGAAAATTCACACAGGAGAGAAACCATTCAGCTGCTCGGTGTGCAATAAAACTTTCAGCGAAAGCGGAAAACTGAAGCTGCACA
>NW_024686213.1:0-436 GCF_008729295.1 Plectropomus leopardus | reverse complement strand
ACAACTTGGCCTGAGAATGCACTCAGCGAGCTCCAGGACTGTTTTGATCTGACGGACTGGGACCTATTTGAACACCAGGACCTGGAAGCATTCACAGGCTCAGTACTGGACTACCTCAAGTTCTGTGTGGAAACTGTGTCTGTGGTCAGAACCATCCGGGTTTTTCCAAACCAGAAACCCTGGATGACCACCCAGGTCCGCTCTCTCCTCAGAAACCGCGACGCCGCATTCAGGTCAGGTGACAGAGCTCTTTACAGCACAGCTCGAGCTGACCTGAAAAGAGGAATAAAAAACGCCAAAGCGGACTGCCATACCTCCCGTGGTCGCCAGCAACAGACCACGGGAGGTATGGCAGGGATTACAGAACATCACAAACTTCAGAGGCTGCGCTGCTACACCGGGTGATATGAGCATGTCGCTGGCAGAGGAGCTTAAC
>NW_024686212.1:0-639 GCF_008729295.1 Plectropomus leopardus | reverse complement strand
TGAAACACCTCACTTGCAAAAATCTTTTTAATCAGTTGTCAATAATCAATATTTAGCTATATTCTATGCATATTTTACTTTTTCGTATTCTTCATTTTTTTCCTGAGACAAGCTCTCTTAGCATGGACACCAGTTTTCAAGCATAATTTCTCTCCACAAAAATATTGCGGCTTGGGGGCACGAATCAGGCACTAACACCTGTTTGTCCAAAAGAGGGTGCCATAGAGGTAGGGGGCTGACTGCTTGCGCATGCGCAAAACGTGTGAGAATGATCAATTGGTTGTGTCGCGTGATTATTACGTCACTTGCTGTGTCGCGGGATTGTTTACGTCACATGCAGGCGGGAGAAGCCGGTGTTTTGAAGAGGCATGGCGGAGGCAGAGAGGACGTTTCATACGAAAACTTCAAAAGTTTGGGAGCACTTCACGTTATGCAAAACAAGGAAGTGTGTTAACTGCGAAATATGCAAAAGTGACACGGCATGGCACGCGAGCAGGACGGTTGATGGTGGGATGATGCAGCACCTAAAACGAAAGCGAAAGTGAGGAGGAGGAGAGTTAATGGCAGGGTAAGTCTCAACGAAAAACGATGTACGCTCAGTTTTAAAGTAAGGAAACGTATGTTGTAAAAGCTGTCAGC
>NW_024686211.1:0-234 GCF_008729295.1 Plectropomus leopardus | reverse complement strand
AATAATGATAAAAGTGGGAAAATTATTGAAATAAATGTGAAAAAATGGCAGAATAGTGAAATTCTTAAAATGTCTTATTGTAGTGTGTCGTAAAAGTCGTTATGTAACGTGGATGTCATAATAAAGTATGTCAAAAAAAAGTCACAAAAACATAATATTACGATATGTCCAACAAAAGATGCAAAAAGACACAAAAAAGGCACAGTATAGTATTTTGAAAAAATGTCACAAAAA
>NW_024686210.1:0-1290 GCF_008729295.1 Plectropomus leopardus | reverse complement strand
TAATTTTATTGCTCCTTACGACATCAATTACATGTCTGTCCATCCTCGGAGAGGGATCCATCCAAAGTTGCTCTTCCCGAGGTGTCTGCTGGTTTTTTTCCCCTCGTTAAAGGGTTTTTTAGGGGATGTTTTTTCCTTATCCGCTGTGAGGGTCCGAGGACAGAGGGATGTCGAATGTTATAAAGCCCACTGAGGCAAATTGTGATTTGTGATAATGGGCTTTATAAAAATAATTGAAGTTGAATTGAAACATGGTGTTTTCAATAGACAATGAAGTCAAACACGTGTGTGTGTGTGTGTGTGTGTTGTAAGTTTCTCTGTCTTTTGTTGTGGTAAGGTGTTCCAGCCACACATGTATGTTAGTGCATGTTTGTAACCGTAGCTAGTTCATCACTGCTTCTCTGCACTGCGCTCACACAGTGGTTTCTGCTAATATAGCAATGGTTTTGTTGTGAAAGCGAAGCGTTCACCCAATGATTCCATCCTGGTTAACACCGTTCACCTCGTCAGCACTGTTGGTGTTATTTAGTGCTGTTTATGGTAGAATTGTAAGCTACTAAATGCAAGCTGTGCTTCCTTCATGTTGACAACCATGTGCAGACAACTCATACACTCAGAATTTTGCATAGAGCCCCTTCAGAGAACTTAAATTACTGAAATTACTTTAAAGGAATAATTTAGCATCATGCTGAAATATGCTCATTATTTGCTTTTGGTACTGCTTTTGTCTGTATGTGAAGTGAAAAGCTTGGACTGAGCGGCAATTAGCTTAGCTTAGCATAAAGACCAAAAGCAGGGGAAAACACAGAGCCTGGCTTATTCCTCATAATTAATATCTCGTTTTGTTTGTTTGTTTAATTTGTTTAATCTGTACAAAAACAAAACAGCAAATAATTGTGACTTTTTTAGGGAAAAGGAGTGGCTGTTTGAATAGTTGAATATGATAATTCAATAATTAAATCACACAACTCACCATAAACACAAGGTAAGAGATATATTGAGTTGACTGTGAGCTTCCGATGGACAGAGCCAAACTAGCTATTTCCTTCTGCTTCCAGTCTTTATACTCAACAAAGTATTTGGCTTAGCTAATCACTTCTTCAATCTCAGCAAGACAGTGGGTTTTCTGAAAATGATCTCTGTCATTTTCCACTGCTCATAAATTCATTGTAAGATGTCCGTTGTAAAGGCACACAGTCTGCTGGGCATCAAAACACCAAAAAAATGAAGTTTATTGCACAGATAGAAATTTTAATTGGGTTTGCTGCTATCAGATGACCCTGGATTTTG
>NW_024686209.1:0-552 GCF_008729295.1 Plectropomus leopardus | reverse complement strand
TATCGGATCATCAAGGTCTGTTTCCTTTCTGATATGTTCAAAACGGTTGCTTACCTGGAGTAATCTAAAAAAATCAATTCTTTCGAGACCATAGTCTTTCGACAACTTTTCAAAATTTTTGAGTTGTCCCTTTTCTGTAAGAGAGTAGTATGTTGTTATTCCTTTTGAAATCCATGATTTAAATCCCTTATCTATTGTGTTAGGCCTAAACTCCGGATCGTAGGCACACCATTGAATTATTTGTAATTTATTACTCAATTTATACTCATCTCTTATCATATTCCAAATTTTTAACTGCACTTTGATCCATGGGTTCTGTATCTTATCTACAAATCTTCCCAGACGTTTGTGAGGTAGTACTGCTTGTATTGGAGGGTCAACCAGTGTGGAGAGTTCGATATCTTTCCATCTGGCTTGAAAGGATGGGTTACACAAATTAATTAGGGGTCTAATTTGAGCTGCATAATAATAATGTTTAAAATCAGGTAGTGCCATTCCCCCTTGCTCCTTTGAAAGCTGTAAAGTTTTAAATCTAACTCTGGGTTTTTTACC
>NW_024686208.1:0-446 GCF_008729295.1 Plectropomus leopardus | reverse complement strand
GCTAGCATGACTTGGCAACTTTAGCTACGTACTTTAGCCGCAAGCTAGCTAGCAACGGACGCTAGCTAGCAGCGTTGTTTGTTTGTAGCTTAGCCGCTCTGACCGAACTCACCAGAAACTTCGTGTCTTTATGTTTTCTCCCTCCTGCTCTTTTATGGATTAGAGCCATAAAACTGAGGTTTATGCGGGAGTTGTTCGCTGAAATTAAACATTTAAAAATTAATAATTAAAGTAGGTAGCACCGTGTTCGCGTCAGTTCGCGTCGCGCGCTGCGGCCGAACTCGAATACTTCCGTTAACTTGAATGTAACCACGCCCCCTGGAAACTTCGCCTGGCTTTCCATTTGACAAAAAAAGTCTTATTCTTTTAAAATTTATGATTATTATTAATGATTATTACTTATTTTTATTGGTTTTTGCAATTAGAAAAATTGTTTAAATTTTAAG
>NW_024686207.1:0-270 GCF_008729295.1 Plectropomus leopardus | reverse complement strand
ACATTCCTGTTTCCTGTTTTCTAATAATCATATATCAACATAAAATGACAAGTTATTGTTGCATAATCTCTATTCAGGGTTTAGCAAAAAAAATCCAACCGGACAAAGCTTCTTCTGCTGTTTTCTTAGCCGCCTGCAGATCTGACTCAGAAAAACCTTTAGAGCCACAACTTCTGCTAACAGATTTAACCCTTTGAAACGTGGGCAGATTGACTTCATCTAAAAAAGAAAGTTAAAAGAAAACAAGCTGGAAAAGCGCCTAAAAAAAAG
>NW_024686206.1:0-737 GCF_008729295.1 Plectropomus leopardus | reverse complement strand
GTATGTGTAGGCAGTTAAGGCTGAAATGACAAAACAGAAAAAAAAACCCATCACAACTGAGATACAAGGAAGAGATTCATAGCAACAGTTTGATATTTCACGAGCAAATTCATAACATGATTTCAATCAACATTACTCAAATGACATTATTTTAGCTGCAGATTCTAGACTAAATTACACAATATTTTGGATGAAATTATACTATGTGGTATAGTAACGTAGTCGTATACTGAAGCACGGCTGGGCAATTATTCAGATTTTGGCTTCAGATGGTGCACTAAGTGTTGCTACCTTGACTACTTTCTCACTAGATTTATGCCGTGTTTCCACCAAAAGTTCCCAGGACATTTAGTCCCAGGAACAAATTTTCAAGGTTCCTTCAGCCCATCGTTATCTGTGCTTCCACCTTTTTCGGACCCTCCCAGTGACGTTATTTCTGTGACTCGTGCAGATTTAGCGACTTATTTCGACCATCAGGGGAAAAAGCAAGGAATATATTCAGGTATGCTAAATTGTAATTCATCTCGTGGCATGCATGCTGCTTAGATTAACCATAATCCACAGCTAATCTACAAACAGTGCCGGGTCTCGCCCTCTCTTCTTGTGCCTTGTGTGTGTATATATAAAAAAAGTTAAAAAAAAAAAAAAGTAAGTATCTAAGTATCTAGTATATATATATATGTCTTCATTTTATTTATCTAATTTTAGTTTTTACTTTGAATTATATTTAAAGTTCA
>NW_024686205.1:0-610 GCF_008729295.1 Plectropomus leopardus | reverse complement strand
ATATATAATGTATTTTATGTAATAACCTTGAACCTTTTCACAAAAAATGCAGTTTTAACTTTTTTCTTCGTGTTTATGTTTTAGAATTTTATATTATGACCTGCTACACTTACTTTAATGTTTTTCACACTTTTAGATTTATTTATTAAAGGGGACGCTGCAGATGAAAAGAGTAAAAATGTAACTTATAGCTATCCGGATGAAAATTCCTGCTGACTTAATACAATAGAATAATAATTTTTTGAGTTATATTACAAGTTTTTTTTTTTTTAAACAATGAATTTTTCGATATGTAAGTGAGGTAATATCTAATTAAAGGTGTGCTTTTTGGCTACATTTCCAGAGCAGAAATTTGAACTTCGACATTTTTTTCAATAATCTAAGCAGTACATGGGGAGAAAAAAAAAGAAAAACTTTTATAAGATGAGATGACACAATATTTTTTAAAAAAGATGATAATAAGAAGCTAAAAAAGGTAATTTGATTTCATTTTCTCCAACTCAACTTTATTCATATAGCACCTTTTATATAATCATGCAGGCCAGAGTGACCCAAAAAAATTAACAATAATTACAATTCAACAAGCTAAAAAATACATTAAAATGTTAGA
>NW_024686204.1:0-970 GCF_008729295.1 Plectropomus leopardus | reverse complement strand
CCTGACAGCTCTATCCTGACAGCTCCATCCTGACAGCTCCATCCTGACAGCTCTATCCTGACAGCTCCATCCTGACAGCTCCATCCTGACAGCTCTATCCTGACAGCTCCGACCTGACAGCTCTATCCTGACAGCTCCATCCTGACAGCTCTATCCTGACAGCTCCATCCTGACGGCTCTATCCTGACAGCTCTATCCTGACAGCTCTATTCTGGACAGCTCTATCCTGACAGCTCTGACCTGACAGCTCCATCCTGACAGCTCTGGCCTGACAGCTCCACCCTGACAGCTCTATCCTGACAGCTCCACCCTGACAGCTCCGACTGGACAGCTCTATCCTGACAGCTCGATTCTGGACAGCTCCATCCTGACAGCTCTGACCTGACAGCTCCATCCTGACAGCTCTGGCCTGACAGCTCCATCCTGACAGCTCTACCCTGACAGCTCTATCCTGACAGCTCTGATCTGACAGCTCCATCCTGACAGCTCCATCCTGACAGCTCTATCCTGACAGCTCCATCCTGACAGCTCCATCCTGACAGCTCTAACCTGACAGTTCCATCCTAACAGCTCTATCCTGTCAGCTCTATACTGACAGCTCTATTCTGACAGCTCTACCCTGACAGCTCTATCCTGACAGCTCCGACCTGACAGCTCTATCCTGACAGCTCCACCCTGACAGCTCTGTCCTGACAGCTCCGACCTGACAGCTCTATCCTGACAGCTCCACCCTGACAGCTCTGACCTGACATCTCTATCCTGACAGCTCCACCCTGACAGCTCTAACCTGACAGTTCCATCCTAACAGCTCTATCCTGTCAGCTCTATACTGACAGCTCCACCCTGACAGCTCTATTCTGACAGCTCTACCCTGACAGCTCCGACCTGACAGCTCCACCCTGACAGCTCTGTCCTGACAGCTTCGACCTGACAGCTCTATCCTGACAGCTCCACCCTGACAGCTCTGACC
>NW_024686203.1:0-332 GCF_008729295.1 Plectropomus leopardus | reverse complement strand
TTTTCATAAACATAGCATGCATAATGATGCACATCACAGACAGAGGCAGAAGGATTTAGATCCTTTAGTATCGTAGAAGTACTGATATCACATTGTGAAAAATACTCTTGTTACAGTAGGTCCTGCACTGAAAATGGTTAAGTAAAGGCATGTAAGAATAATCCGGAAAATGTACATAAAGTATTAAAAGTACAAGTACCCAATGCAGAATTTAAAAACAAAACAAAACACACATTTAAATAAATCAAAATTATTACCAAAGAAAATAGGGAAAGAACACCCCAAAAAGCTCAAAATATAAGAAAAAGGGGGGTGGGGCATCAGGGGGTATA
>NW_024686202.1:0-769 GCF_008729295.1 Plectropomus leopardus | reverse complement strand
CAGAGGCGTCATGAGGCGTCAGGAAATGTGTGATCTTTTGAGATATGATAATTAAAGTCTATCAATGTTTCCACCCAGTTTTGAACTGGGGACCTTTCGTGTGTGAGGCGAACGTGATAACCACTACACTACGGAAACGTGATATCAATGGGAGCCTTTCTATGTCAAAGCTGTGGGACCACCTGACCAGATTTATACCAGCAGTACATTTCCATGTTCTGCGACATGCCGCCAAACAGCACACCACCACACATGTACTCCCCCTGAGGGCCACGTTTAGGGACACATTAGAAGTTACAGACCTCTTGATCATCGCCAGCAGCAGCTAGTCATTCGGTGTCAGGACATCAGACCACACAGACATGTGTGATGTTTGAGACATGATAATGAAAACCTCTTATTGTTTCCGCCCGGTTTCGAACCAGGGACCTTTCGCGTGTGAGGCGAACGTGATAACCACTACACTACGGAAACACATGCTGTGTCAAGCCACATCAGATATTAGTCTTCCATGCTTGGTTAATAAGTGCTGAAAGAGACCTATGGTCACGTTGTACAGTTTAAACAACAAGTTGTTCCAAAACGTGTCATAGGTTTCCGCCCGGTTTCGAAACCGGGGACCTTTCGTGCAGGAGCCGGATATAGTGAACACTAACTTTACTAACTTTTCCCATTCATTGTCTATGGTAGTGATTATTATTACAGATGCAATATATTTTTGTCCAAAGGTGGAATTGTGGTGGCGCTGTTTCCCCCACTTTTTTTAAAG
>NW_024686201.1:0-226 GCF_008729295.1 Plectropomus leopardus | reverse complement strand
TGCCTGGGGTGGGTCAGAGCTCGTGGACGTAAATCCCATTAAAACATGATCTTCCATGTACTTTCTGTACTTGGTCAGCTCTGGTTTTGCCTTCTTTTTCACTTGTTTATCTGTACTTTCAGCAGCATTGCTGCTGCGCTTTAGCCACGTCTCCATAGTTACAGTGTTATCCGGTAACGACAGGTCGTTGACGAGTGCGCTGGGTCAGTGGGTCAAACTAACTTGG
>NW_024686200.1:0-213 GCF_008729295.1 Plectropomus leopardus | reverse complement strand
AAAGATTGCTCTAGTCATTTATATCATGATGGGTTGTCAATGTGTTTCCAACACAAGGTAAAAAGGAGCACACTCTTAAACAGCAACTCAAAAACTTATTCAGGTGCACGATACAAAAAGCAATGTACGAAAAAACTAAAATGATATTTCTATCTCCAATTTCCTAAAAAAATAAATAATTTTATTATTACATTTTTGTAAGATTATTTTCTT
>NW_024686199.1:0-1925 GCF_008729295.1 Plectropomus leopardus | reverse complement strand
TCTCTTTTGTGGTTGTGTTGCAGGGGCTGGGCGTGGCTTCTGGGTGCTGGAGCTCACAGGCACTTCCTCACCTGCACCTCGTCAGTAATCAACCCCAGCATAAAGCCTGCTGCTCCACTCGACTCCTGTGCCAGATTGTTACCTGCTACCCATGGTTAGATCGACTGCTTTACTCTTTGTGATCCTTATCATAACTAGTGTTGGTTCTTTGAATTTTTGGATATCTCTTGTGCTCGTGGTTTTTTCGTGTGTTTCTCTAGTGTCTCTACCAGCCTCGCCAGCCCCATCGGCTCTCTTCATCTGCTCGGCTTCTTGGACTTCCCATCCCCACATTCCCCAACCCTTCCCTATCTACGACCATTAAAACCTTTTTTTCATTCATCTCCTCTGTCTGCGTGTTCGCTCCTGGGTCCTTCAACCCCCCTAGGTTTTCAGACCATAACATAAACAGCGCTATAACATGGATAATATTAGTCTGTACCAAATTTGAGAGAGACTTAATGAGTAATTAAGTAATATTGTCTACCTGGCCAGCCTGTCAGTGACATTGCACGAACACACCAACAAAACAGTTATTATTGTTAAAATTACCACTTGTAGCTTTAACTAAAATCTGTAGCTAATAAATAGAATTAAATAAAATAATTAACGTAAAGCTAATATATCAGCAAGAACTTAAGAATCTGAAAAATCAATTACATCATATGTCAAGCACTATGGAGTCATCAGAGTCAGTGAAAATTACCAAAGGTCTTGCTGAGATTAGAATTTAGATAATAATGGATACTGACTAACCTGGCTGCTAGCTGCTGAGATGATCAGCTTGTCTCACCTGCCCGGTGGGTCCCGAGATATAACAACCAAAAAATATTGACCACATGATCCAAATATATAGGGCTACTTTATTTATGTATCTTGTCAGTATCCTTTGTAAAAAGCAGCTGTATGATAAGCTCTAACTGCTATGGTTACAAGAATAAAGGAAGATACGTGATGCAACAGATGACTGGTTGGGCTTTAGTGGATTGCATGGAAGAGTGATTTTTCATGGTAAACTGATAGATGATGATTATTTTTAGCCACTTGTAATATAGTGTGTATGGTGAATATGATAGCTAACTTACTGCTTACAAATTGGAGTCATGTTTCAAGCCATTGAGTATTTTGGTCCATCCGAGAAATGTTAGTCTAATGCCAGATTCACGTTGGATACAGAATTGCCCCAATATGTTAACTGTTGTGCAGCAGTCACCTGGCTGGTCACAACGCTAATTCTTAAAGCTTTGACACTAGATATTATTTGACCCAGTGTTGATATAGAAATATCAATAAGTGCATCTTAAAGTGGACCATTTCTTTTTGCCACCAGTGATTACCAGATAACAAATTCATTCAAATGAAAACATAATAATTCACACCATCCATCTTGTGCTAATCCTAAAAAATAGCTATTTTTTCCAGGCTTTTCATGATGCATGGTCTGAGAAACTGACTGACAGTCAATTATAGCTACTCTTTGACAAAGAAAACCAAAATGGAAAGAGAGAACACAAAAGCCTCAGTCACATCTAAGAGGATATACCCTTCAAGTCTTGCAATTTAAGGCTTGCAGATGTAGTGGGTAGAGAGAGTGTGTGTGCATCTGTGTGTGTGTATGTGGGCGTTGAGATGGGTATCACTGTAGGCCATGAAGGCCTGGGCCGTTTATTTAAAGAGCCACTATAAACGTTGCAGCAGTGATAATGGCTGTGGGGCCAGGGGATGACACTTTGACAAACACAGCTTATTATAGAAATGGTTTTATCAATGTGTTTATAGCGCCATCTCAGTTGCAGGTCTTGTGTGAGCACGCACGTGCCGATGTGTATGAAAGGGTGTGGTTATGTGAAGAAGTATGTGCTGGAGTGTGACGGAGCATCTCTGCT
>NW_024686198.1:0-501 GCF_008729295.1 Plectropomus leopardus | reverse complement strand
TGAGAAACTCCAAAAACCTGATTATAAACAGGTAATTCATGTCCATGTAAACTTGCTCACTGAGTGTGTTTTGTAAATAAATGACTCCATTTATTCTCAGTTCTGAACACACATGCTGACTGTGATGTTCACTGTCATCTGGAGAAAAGAGTGAACTTCCTGCATTAACCGTTTCATTAAACGACTCAAAACAGAGCAGAGAAAATGTACAGATGTGTCAATGTGTCACAGAAAACAACACACTCACTACACAGCCCCAAAAATAACAAAAATGTGATTATATCACTGCCAAGACCAGACCTGCATGAGCCGTGCACTCCTCTGACCGACAGAGAGATGACAGACTGGCTCCACTTATCCAAAACTCCCAACGGCACAAACTCATGAAAAAAACGCTTTTACGGCCGGCGGTGCCACACACATCCAGGAGGATTTTAACGGGACACAAATTGTCCACAGAGGTCTCTTCCTCTCCAAAACAAACAGCCCAAATGATTTAAA
>NW_024686197.1:0-747 GCF_008729295.1 Plectropomus leopardus | reverse complement strand
ACACACACACACACACACACACACACACACACACACACAGTGTATAGAGGGTTTATACAGTCATGAAAAACCTGGAAAAGTCATGGAATTTGCTAATGGCATCCAGGGTAGAAAAGTTCTGGAGAACAAAATTTACCCTGAAATTTTTGAAAAAGTCATGGAATTTTTTTTCATAAAACTGTGATGTGTTCAAGGACTCTTTACAATCTAAGAATAATTTCAGTTTTTACAGTTTCTGGCTTATAAATTGTTGCATTTTAAATGATTTTTTTCAGAAAACATGTTTTTCTTTAAATATCCCCAAATTGTTTTCCTCCAAATTTAAAAAGAAAAAGCAAAAAAATTTTTCATAAAAAAAAATTTAAAAATCTGCAATTTTTTTTTCTTTAAAAATCACCAAAGGTGCCAAAATATAATTAAAAAAAATCACCAACAATCTTCAAAGAAAAAAATGTGCAAGTTGGGGTTAAAATACATTTTTTAATTTGACATACCTTCCCTTTTTAGCAGCCCCCCCCCTCAGAAATAACAGACAGTCCCTAAATCACATTGGAATATTCAGTTCTCCTGTTCTGAATTCATTTTTTCAAATAATATATATTTAAAAAGCTGTCTGAAAAAGGACCGAAATGGAGTATCGATGGTCGCTTCAGAGAATTTTTGGTCTTTAACATTTCCCTAAATGTCCTGGAAATGTCCTGGTAAAAATGTACGTAAACCCGGATCATACGTCACATATTATGACTC
>NW_024686196.1:0-235 GCF_008729295.1 Plectropomus leopardus | reverse complement strand
GTCAACACCTGGTCGCCAGGAGGGGATGGAGATTTCTGTGCAGGTGTGCTGTTTTGTGCTTCAAAGCGAGCAAAGAAGTCATTTAGCTTATTTAGCAGGGAGGTGGAGCTGTCACAGGTCTGCGGTGGGGGCTTGTAGTCCGTAATGGTCTGTATCCCACGCCACAGGCTCTGCGCGTCCCTGCTGTCGCTGAAGCGATGAGCTATCCTCCTGGAGTACAGCTTCTTGGCCTCTC
>NW_024686195.1:0-729 GCF_008729295.1 Plectropomus leopardus | reverse complement strand
TTACGGGAACCGGGTCGGTATGACAGGGTGAAGGTGAATCTGGCAAAGAACAGAGCCCACCGGGCTTGACGGGAGTTTAGTCTTTTTGCAGAGCGGATGTACTCGAGGTTTTTGTGATCAGTCCAGACGAGGAAGGGGACCTTGGTTCCCTCCAACCAGTGTCTCCACTCTTCCAAGGCCAACTTCACTGCTAGCAGCTTGCGATTACCAATATCATAGTTCTTCTCTGCAGGGGATAAACGACGAGAGAAGAAGGCACAGGGATGAAGCTTCTGGTCCTTGGCAGACCGTTGGGAGAGAACGGCCCCCACACCCACATCGGAAGCGTCCACCTCCACCACGAATTGTCGGTCGGGGTCCGGGATCAGGAGGATAGGAGCCGAGCTGAAGCGTTTCTTAAGTGTTTGGAACGCGTCCTCCGCGGCCGGAGACCAACGGAAGGGGATGTTGCAGGAGGTGAGGGCTGTGAGAGGGGCCGCCACAGCACTGTAGCCCCGGATAAACCGCCTGTAGAAGTTGGCAAAACCCAGGAAACGCTGCAGCTGCTTGCGGGAATCAGGAACTGGCCAAGAGGTGACCGCAGAGACCTTGGCAGGGTCCATCTCCATATGGTTGTGGCTTATGATGTAGCCCAGGAAGGAAACTGATGTGGCATGAAACTCACACTTCTCGGCCTTCACGAAGAGGGAGTTGCTCAGCAGGCGTTGCAGGACAGTCTGGACGTGGTGA
>NW_024686194.1:0-813 GCF_008729295.1 Plectropomus leopardus | reverse complement strand
TAATAATCAAAAAGAACCAGTGGGGGGTCTTGAATGTTGGTAAGTAAAAGTCCTGGAAAAATCCTGGAAATATTCGGTAAAAGCGTGCGTGTGCTGTGCTCGTCTCGCTCTCGGCAGAAGGCGGACGTGGCGGTCGCTCCGCTCACCATCACCCTGGTCAGAGAGCAGGTCATCGACTTCACCAAACCCTTCATGTCTCTGGGAATCTCCATCATGATCAAGAAACCCACCAAGTCCAAACCGGGCGTCTTCTCCTTCCTCGACCCGCTCGCCTACGAGATCTGGATGTGCATCGTCTTCGCCTACATCGGAGTCAGCGTCGTCCTCTTCCTGGTGAGACGCTCCGTGTTTGAATAGGTTACAGGAAAACACTCTTATTACTGAGATAATACTCTGCAGTACTTTTACTGCCGATACTTCGGCCCCACGGTACGAGGCCAGTGGCCCCACACATCATTCGAGCGTTTGGGGACATTTTCAGGATTTTAGCATGTTTCTGCAGTATCAGGAAATTTCTAGTAATTTTGGACATTTCTAGGACTTAAGGACTTAAGGACGTTTCTCGGATTTTAAGATTTTTAGGATTTTAGGATGTGTCACAGATTTTAGATTTTAGGACATTTCTAGGATTTGAGGACATTTTGTAGATTTTAGGACATTTCTAGGATTTTAAGGTTGTTTTTAGAATTTTAGGGCATTTTCAGGATTTTAGGACTTTGGGACATTTGTACGATTTTAGGATGTTTTTTTATTATTTTGGACTTGGAGATTTTAGGACATTTCTAGTATTTTAGGACATCAGTGTCTCAGCTG
>NW_024686193.1:0-364 GCF_008729295.1 Plectropomus leopardus | reverse complement strand
TTTTGTAAAGGACTGGTTCCCTTCTTACTCTTAAGGGGATTAAAAAACACACTTAAACTCAACTCAACCTTTCTTTCAAAGATAAAACTTACAAATTCATCTAACCGGATAAAGACACTGTGAAGACTGAAACACAACCAGTGTTCACAGTGCCTTCACCTTTTGCTAAACTCTTGCTCATCTTGCAGTAGAAAAATATGCAGCTGATCAACCAAAGAGCTAATAGATGCCAAGCATCAGGAAGAAGAAAACCCTGAACATTTCGTAAACAAAGCCTATTAAACATGTATGATTAATAAAATAAATAAATAAAATACACAGAAAAAGAATCATATAAAAGTTCCTAAAAATTAAAAAAAAAAAA
>NW_024686192.1:0-397 GCF_008729295.1 Plectropomus leopardus | reverse complement strand
AAAATGTCTAAATTGGGCCCAATTAGCCATTTTCCTTCCCCAGTGTCATGTGACTCGTTAGTGTTACAAGGTCTAAGGTGTGAATGGGGAGCAGGGGCCTCATGTACAAAGACTTGCGTGGATTTCCTACTGAAACATGGCGTACGCTCAAATCCACAAAACGACGTACGCACAAAAAAATCCTGATGTATGAATCTGTGCGCACGCATGAATCCAAGCACATTCCCTTTGTACATCCCAATCAGCGTGGAATTGAGCGCACATGTTGGAGTACCCGACCACTCCCTGTCCACGCCCCCATTTAAATACGCAAATCATATTTAAATAAGCCCTGCACCTGAGATTCCCCTTTCTGCACTAATTTGCAACAATAGTGTGTGATCCGTGTAAGTGTATA
>NW_024686191.1:0-284 GCF_008729295.1 Plectropomus leopardus | reverse complement strand
TTATTATTAGATGTTTATTATATGATGTTACTTTTAACCCCAGAATTCTATTATATTACAACCACTTTTGCTCTTTTTAAACACATTATACAAAGAAAATGTTGGGGTTTTTTTCTGAATAAATGGATGCATTTTGTTAACATACTCTATGGTCTATAATGTCGTATAATTTTTTGAAAAAACATTTCTTACTGTGACTGTTAAAGGGTTTGAGAAGTCTCATTTCAAATGATACATTTGATTTATCTTGTAAACCAGATGCTCCCAGGAATCACAGACGATAT
>NW_024686190.1:0-594 GCF_008729295.1 Plectropomus leopardus | reverse complement strand
CCATAAAAAGACACAAGGGGTCATAAGAAAGGATTCCACAGACCACTATGCAGTGTAAGCTCAAATAAAATTGTATTTATTCATTTAAAAAAAAAAAATTTCTGGAAAGAGAGTGTCGCAAGCAATGTGTGGTCGACGCCATCCGCGCATGAGATGAACATGCACCAAATGTCCTGAAAAATGGGCAAAAACACCATAAAAAGATACGAGGGGTCATGAGAAAGGATTCCACAGACCACTCTGCAGTGTTAGGCCAAATAAAAACGTATTTATTCATTTTTCAAAATTGTTTTTCCAGACGGGTCCTGTCGCGAGCAATCTATGTGCTATATTTGGAGGCCCCTGCGCTGAGCTGAAAATTGGCAAAAACACCAAAAAAAGACATGAGGGGTCATAAGAAAGGATTCCACAGACCACTCTGCAGTGTTAGGCCAAATAAAATTGTATTTATTAATTTTTATGTAAAAGTTGAGCCTATTCTTATCAATATTATATAGTTTATGCACATATGCATCTAAATTTAGTACTTAAAAAACAGCTCACTTACATTCGTCGAGTTTGACTTTACGTTTGACACAACAGTCGGAAAAAAAA
>NW_024686189.1:0-318 GCF_008729295.1 Plectropomus leopardus | reverse complement strand
GCCAAACCCTTTTCTGTAAAACACAAACATTGTTGTTTTTTTTTTTTGGTTAGAATAGAGAAAATATAATATTTTGTTTTTGTAACACTGTTTAAAAGACACTAACTAAACATCCTATCGTAGGCTACGTTGGGCTATTGCTCAGCTAAAATGAACTACACTACAATAATGTCACTGCCACTACAAGGTTGTAAATCCGTGTTCAGCACGGGTTGGTGTGATGACATTTCGAAGTTTCATTTAGCCACTTGTTAGCAGCCATCTTTTGAAAGAAACATAAAAGCTTCAAAGTATGCCATGAGGGTATTTATAAATATA
>NW_024686188.1:0-1345 GCF_008729295.1 Plectropomus leopardus | reverse complement strand
TTTAATGGCATTATAACCCTGACCCCTAACCTACAGGCTGACCATTGAGGTCTACAGTTAACTCATTTGGGGATTGTCAGCATAAATGCTGATACTTCCCCAGGAAAGTGAATTTAGCTTTGCTAAAGTAGTGAGGTTATTCAATGAAGTAAAGAAATACTCTGGGGTGAAATACAGCTTATTTTACCTTAAATCACATCTACAGGTCCTGGGGTCATAAGAAAGGATTCCACAGACCAGTCTGCAGTGTTAGGCCAAAAAAATTTGTATTTGTATTTATTCATTTTTAAAATTTTTTTTTTCCCCTCTCATGTCGTGAGCAATCTATGTGCTGCATTTGCAGCGCATGCGCTGAAAATGCACCAAATGTCCTGAAAATGGGCGAAAAACACCATAAACAGACACAAGGGGTCATAAGAAAGGATTCCACAGACCACTCTGCAGTGTAAGCCCAAATAAAATTATATTTATTCATTTAAAAAAAAAAAAATTCCGGAAAGAGAGTGTCGCAAGCAATGTGTGGTCGACGCCATCCACGCATGAGATGAACATGCACTAAATGTCCTGAAAAATGGGCAAAAACACCATAAAAAGACACGAGGGGTCATGAGAAAGGATTCCACAGACCACTCTGCAGTGTTAGGCCAAATAAAATTGTATTTATTAATTTTTATATAAAAGTTGAGCCTATTCTTATCAATATTATATAGTTTACGCACATATGCATCTAAATTTAGTACTTAAAAAACAGCTCACTTACATTCGTCGAGTTTGACTTTACGTTTGACACCACAGTCGGAAAAAAAACACTGTCAAATGGAAAATCCCCAGTGAAATCACTGCTGCTCCAGTCGTCTGTCACTCAAAGGACAAGATAAACTCATCTCCTTAAAAAGTGGGGGAAACAGCACCTCCACAATTCCACTTTTGGCCAAAAATATATTGCATCTGTAGTGATAATCGCTACCATAGACAATGAATGGGAAAAGTTAGTGATCACTATATCTGGCTCCTGCACGAGAGGTCCCCGGTTTTGAAACCTATGACACGCTTTGGAACAACTTGTTGTTTAAACTGTACAACGTGACCATAGGTCGCTTTCAGCACTTATTAACCAAGCATGGAAGACTAATATCTGATTGTGGCTTTACGCAGCACAAAGCTAGATATCAAGTTACCATAGTGTAGTGGTTACCGTGTTTGCCTAACATGCAAAAGGTTGCTGGTTGGAGACCAGGTGGAAACTATAAGAGATTTTCATTATCATGGCGATGATCAAGAGGTCTGTAACTTCTAATGTGTCCCTAAACGCGGCCCTCAGGGGGAGTACATTTGTGGTGGTGTG
>NW_024686187.1:0-467 GCF_008729295.1 Plectropomus leopardus | reverse complement strand
AATCAACGCTCCCATCTCCGCTCTGTGCCGCCATTATGACAATTATTGTTGAAGATCGCAGGCGCAAGAAATCTTGGGAAATGGAAGGCCGCAAAGAATAGTAGCGTTGTGTTCTCCAAAAAGAGGGAAAAGAAGGCCGCATTTATGGGCTGCACAATTTTGTTTTGTTTTTGAGGTAAATTACAGACTTTAGTAATTAAATATATTAATAAATGAATTCATAAATAAAAACAGTAATAAGTTAATATGTATGTAAATATGTAAATAAAAACTTAAAGAAAAACAAACAAACATACAAATAAATAAATAAAGGAATAAGTGAGTAAATACATTAATAAATGACATAAATGTATCAATAAAAGCAGAAACAAGTAAATAAATATGTGAATAATTGTGTAAATAAATACAGTAATCAGTGAATGAATGAATGCATAAATATAAAAATAAACGTATAAACATCTGTCTCG
>NW_024686186.1:0-720 GCF_008729295.1 Plectropomus leopardus | reverse complement strand
TGTGTGCTGGCTTCTCGATTTACGCCCTGTTTCAGGGTTATTCCTGAGATCGACACACAGTGGCAGTAATGCTTAAAGAAGTGAAGGAATTTGTGAGGCCGTCAAGCAAAAATTGATGTTAACAAATCTGTGTCCGTATATGAAAATTGATGATGAACATGTTTATATTTTCTCCCCCAGATGCTCCAAAGCGTCCCTCTGTGTCAGTGAGTCCCTCTGAGATAGTGGAGGGCAGCTCAGTGACTCTGACCTGCAGCAGTGATGCTAACCCAGCAGCCAAATACAGCTGGTACAAGGAGAACCAAACACTGGTTCAGGGACCAGACGGCGTTTATCATTTCACCTCTATCAGCTCTGAGGACAGCGGGATCTACCACTGCAAGTCTGAGGATCAATACGGACTGTTTAACTCCTCACCTCTAGTTATAAATGTCCTGCGTAAGTCACACGGATATGTTTTATGTTCCAGAGTACAAATGTCCCCCAAAAATCATGCAAGACTATTATTAATGATTCCCCTCTTTAACTGTCTCCTCCAGATGCTCCAAAGCATCTCTCTGTGTCAGTGAGTCCCTCTGAGATAGAGGAGGGCAGCTCAGTGACTCTGAGCTGCAGCAGTGATGCTAACCCAGCAGCTAACTACACCTGGTACAAGGAGGATGAAGACTCACCAAAAGCATCCGGACAGATCTTCACCATCACCGACTTCAGAGCCGAACA
>NW_024686185.1:0-322 GCF_008729295.1 Plectropomus leopardus | reverse complement strand
TACCAGGGTAAAATACAATTTACTAAAGACAAGTATAATACTCGTAACATAATATTTTGTAACTTATTTTTAAATTTCTTTTTTTGCTGACGCATGCTTTGTATTGTGTTGGTGTGACATGACAGGGAAATAAAAAATAACTGAAAACGAACTAACTCTTCACATTTGAGAACCTAGTACTAGACAATGTTTAGCATCATATCTTGAAATATTTACAATATTTGCAACTATTTTGACAATTTATTAATTGTTCAAAAATTGACTTTTCATATCTAAATATGCAAAAATTCAACAGAAAAATCTACATTTTCTGGAATCACTC
>NW_024686184.1:0-342 GCF_008729295.1 Plectropomus leopardus | reverse complement strand
CATTTCTAGTACTTTTGGACATCAGTGTCTCAGCTGTGTCCTCTGTCGGGGGTGTGGGGGATCCTCCACTGGCTCTTTTTTGGTCAACAAGCTCTATTTTGATGCTGTTTTATGTCTCTGACACCTTATGGAGACTAAAGGGACAAAAACTATTCACAGTGTCAATCACTTATTTTTATGGTAATTAGAAAATGGTTGGGGGGGCACCAGGGGCCCATCAGGGGCCAGATCTGGCTACAGTCTGAGCTATTATAGACAGTGAACTAACCGCGGTGATCTGCCTCCCTATCATAGTGCGTTGTGACATCACTGTTGGGGGCGTGGTCAAAATAAGATTTTTTT
>NW_024686183.1:0-495 GCF_008729295.1 Plectropomus leopardus | reverse complement strand
AAACATGGAAGGTAAAGAAAATATTTAATATGTGACAGAAATGACAGTGGCTATACTAATTATTGTATTTATTTATTTTTTTTACATTGAAAGCTTCTGTTGGGGTTTTTGAGAAGCTTTAAATGTACAATGTCATTTTTTATAATCCCCCCTTCATCCTTTGAGTATAACCCCAATTTAAATAAAACCTTTCAATAAAAGAGTTTTTTTTATAATCAACTTATTTAATAACTTATTTAATTATAAATGTAAACGTATTAACGTGACCTTGTCACAAAGCGTTGTACAACTGAAACTTTACAAATGTTTTGCTGAAAGAAGCAGAGAGACGGCGGTTCATTTTCACCGGAAACCTTCTCCATAAGGAGGCACTGGCATCAGAGAGGTAAAGATGCAAAGCAGCAACAGGGAGCTGAGAAAGTTTAACTTAATATCCTAAAAATAGCGCGCGTGTTCCCACAGAAATCTGCTAAATAGTTGGAGGGGATTGAATAT
>NW_024686182.1:0-260 GCF_008729295.1 Plectropomus leopardus | reverse complement strand
GGCACCGGTTCCGGTTTCACCTCCCTGCTGATGGAGCGTCTGTCCGTCGACTACGGCAAGAAGTCCAAGCTGGAGTTCTCCATCTACCCAGCTCCCCAGGTGTCCACGGCTGTGGTGGAGCCCTACAACTCCATCCTGACCACCCACACCACCCTGGAGCACTCTGACTGTGCCTTCATGGTAGACAACGAGGCCATCTACGACATCTGCCGCAGGAACCTCGACATCGAGCGTCCCACTTACACCAACCTGAACAGGCT
>NW_024686181.1:0-614 GCF_008729295.1 Plectropomus leopardus | reverse complement strand
AAAGAAACAACTCACAATTCTGTGAAAGTAGCAATACTACACTACAGAAATCCTCTGTTGCAAGTTAAAGTCCTGCATTTAAGATCTAACAATGTAAAAGCAGAAAAGAATTTGCATGAAAATATAAAATATAATATAAAATATGTAACCCTCCAGGCTAATTTTCAGACCCTTTTCTTGTCCTCTTGTACTTATTTTTTTGCAATTTGCAAGGCATTTCTTGCTAAGTTACACATCTTTATCCCCATGTTTTTAAAAGAAATCAAACCAATTTAAAGGTTAAAATGCTTGTGAAAGATGTCTGAATTCAGTACAACAAAACTGATGTAGATCCTGGTGCTAAAGGTGTCACGTGTTCATGACTTTAATGTTACAGCAGGTAAAGGTAATTTCAGTTACTTTGTATGCTGCTGCTGGGTACCATAACCTATTTAAACATTATTATTTGTTAATTGATTTATATTTTCAATTATTAATCTAAATCTGCAAAGTAGCTAGAGCTGTCAACAGAATGTGAAGTAAAAAGTACAAATTTTTCCTCCAAAATGTAACGGAGTAGAAGTATTATGTAACATGAAATGAAAATACTTAAATAAAGTAAAGAATTGTACACA
>NW_024686180.1:0-794 GCF_008729295.1 Plectropomus leopardus | reverse complement strand
AGAAATTTGAAAATATCTGGGAATAAAATCTGGGAATTTATTTATCATTATTTTTAAAATGAAGTTAAAAAAATTTAATGTACTATGAAATACTATTTATAATGCGAACAATGCATTTTAATATATATTTTTAGATCATCTGGTTCATGATCAGGAATTTTGAATTGCTCTATTTAACATCCCACGACTCAGAAAATACTGTCAGCCATTTTTTAAAAAAATCAGTTTTTGCCGTATTTACATGAATAAAATGTCTATAAATCAGGCCATGGGTGATATATGAATAAATCCCTAAGTAGAAACCATCAGAATATAAATAGGAATCAAACTAAAAAGTTTGCTGTATGTATGTGCTACAGTTGTTTTGGCTCCGATGGTGAGAAAAATATAATTTTAAGAAAACTGCCCTTTAATGTGTATTTTACAATTCCATACATTTTAAGACAAAAAGCTATAAGCTAGGGTAAACAAATTTAAGAGATATTACCATGGCACTAACCTTGTTTAATTACTTAAAGACGGTCACTGAAATGTTACATTTAAATATGCAAATGCAGCATTTTCTAATTCAACATGGGCTTTTTTTTTTATACATTTTGAGAACAGAAATCTGAACTAGTGTCTGTGTGTGCGTGTGTGCATGTGTGTGTGCTTATTTTCTCCACTTTTCTTCCCAGAGGCTGTTCTCTCTCTTTATTCTTTATCTTTTATTTAACACACACACATACACACACAGACACACACAGACACACACAGACACACACACACACACACACACACACACACAGACACAG
>NW_024686179.1:0-435 GCF_008729295.1 Plectropomus leopardus | reverse complement strand
CGTTTGGTGGCGCCAGAGCTTCAGGTACGAGCCGCCGACGCTCACACGGACTCGATAAGCTCAGAAACCCGAGACAGACCTGAGACTCTGATCCCGGTTTTCACAGGCTGAAGCAAAACATCAGGGCTTCTTTTTTCTGAAAGTTTTTATCTTTAAAAAAAAACCAAAAACACGTTTGAAGCTGTTTGGTTTTCTTTGTTTTTCCTCCTGTGAGTTCAGTCATCAATCACTGATCAGTCAGCGATTGATCCCTGATCAGTCAGCGATTGATCCCTGATCAGTCAGTGATTGATCACTGCTGGGCCTCCCTGGCAGCAGCAGATTGTGTCCAGCAGATGGAGCTGCTGCCTGAAGAAGAACCATCATCTTCATCAGCCCTTTCAGGACGTTTTAACCCTCTGAGACCCAGAGCCACCTCACTGTCCTTTCACAGAT
>NW_024686178.1:0-283 GCF_008729295.1 Plectropomus leopardus | reverse complement strand
AGAGACAGAGAGACAGAGAGACAAAGAGACAGAGAGACAAAGAGACAAAGAGACAAAGAGACAGAGAGACAAAGATACAGAGAGACAAAGAGACAGAGAGACAAAGATACAGAGAGACAGAGAGACAGAGAGACAGAGAGACAAAGAGACAGAGAGACAAAGAGACAGAGAGACAGAGAGACAGAGAGACAGAGAGACAAAGAGACAGAGAGACAAAGAGACAGAGAGACAAAGATACAGAGAGACAAAGAGACAGAGAGACAGAGAGACAGAGAGACAAAGA
>NW_024686177.1:0-1965 GCF_008729295.1 Plectropomus leopardus | reverse complement strand
CAGTTTTTGGGACGTGTCAAAGTTTAACATTTTGCCTTACTATAGCCTTGGATTTTCAATCAGATTTTCGACATGCCAAATTATGCTGTTTTGGGCTGGTTTTGCAACTTTCTTTTCCATGGTGTGTCTTGGCAGGCTATTCTAAGCTGTTTACATCTGTTTTTAGCAGTTTTTGGGACGTGTCAAATTTGGACATTTTGCCTTACTATAGCCTTGGATTTTCGGTCAGATTTTCGACATGCCAAATTATGCTGTTTTGGGTTATATTTGCAACTTTCTTTGCTATGGTGTGTCTTGGCAGGCTATTCTCAACCTTTTGCAGTTGTTTTCAACAGTTTTTGGGACGTGTCAAAGTTTAACATTTTGCCTTACTATAGCCCTGGATTTTCGGTCAGATTTTCGACATGCCAAATTATGCTGTTCTGGGTTATATTTGCAATTTTCTATGCCATGGTGCGTCTTGGCAGGCTATTCTAAGCTGTTTCCAGCTGTTTTTAGCAGTTTTCTGGAAGTGGCAAATTTTGACATTTAGCCTTACTATAGCCTTGAATTTTCGGTCAGATTTTGACATGCAAATTTGGGCTGTTTTGAGCTGTTTTTGCAACTTTCTTTGCTATGGCGTGTCTTGGCAGGCTATTCTAAGCTGTTTCCAGCTGTTTTTAGCAGTTTTTGGGACGTGTCAAATTTTGACATTTTGCCTTACTATAGCCTTGGATTTTCGGTCAGATTTTCGACATGCCAAATTGGGCTGTTTTGGGCTGTTTTTGCAACTTTCTTTGCTATGGCGCATCTTGGAAGGCTATTCTCAACCTTTTGCAGCAGTTTTCAACAGTTTTTGGTACGTGGCTAATTTTGACATTTTGCCTTACTATAGCCTTGGGTTTTCAGTGAGATTTTCGACATGCCAAATTATGCTGTTTTGGGCTGTTTTTGCAACTTTCTTTGCTATGGCATGTCTTGGCAGGCTTTTCTAAGTTGTTTCCAGCTGTTTTTAACAGTTTTTGGGATGTGTTAAATTTTGACATTTTGCCTTACTAGTCTTGGATTTTTGGTCAAAGTTTCTACATGCGAAATGATGCTGTTTTGGGCTCTTTTTGCAACTTTCTTCAGTATCCAAAAAAACCCTGTCCATTTCCCTCCTACTCTGCTGATGAAACGCTTATTCATGCTTATATTACATCCAGACTCGACTACTACAATAGTACCCTATATGGTACATCATCCAAAGTCCTCAATAAACTACAATACATCCAGATCTCTGCTGCCCGCATCCTCACTCATACCTGTGACCACATCACCCCTGTCTTCCAAAATCTTCAATGGCTCCCTGTCCCATACCGCATCAAATTCAAAATCTTACTCCTCACCCACAAAGCCCCCAACCACAAAGTCCCCTCCTACCTCACTGACCTTCATCGCCACACTCCTCCCCACAGCCTTCGTTCCTCTGACGCCAACCTTCTCTCACCGCCACTTAGAACCAAGCACCACTCCTGGGGGTACAGAGCCTTCTCCATCGTGGCCTCCTCCCTCTGAAACTCACTCCCCAAAGATATTCAAGAGTGCACTGACCCATCCATGTTGAAATCGCTGCTCAAAACACATCTTATTAAAAAAGCTTTTAAAGTGTGACTGTAATGTGTATTTTCTGATAAGCTTGTGTTATGATACTGTTATCGTTCTTTTTTTATTTTTCTTATTTGTTGTTGTTTGAAATGTTCTGTTTATTGTGTATTGTCGTTGACTTTGTAAAAAGTGCTTTATAAATAAAATCTATTATTATGATAATTACTATTATGATGTTGTTGGTCCTTTTTGCAATTTTCTATACTATGGTCCTCCTTACAGGCAATTATAAGCTGTTTCCAGCTGTTTTTAGCAGTTTTTGGGACGTGTCAAAGTTTGACATTTTGCCTTACTATAGCCTTGGATTTTCCGTCAGATTTTCGACATGCCAAATTATGC
>NW_024686176.1:0-706 GCF_008729295.1 Plectropomus leopardus | reverse complement strand
AAAGGTAAAGTACTGTTATTGAATCATTTTATCTATAAGATCTTTCAATAGGTTATACCACGGTTTACTGTGCTATAGTATTCCCTTTAAAATGATTTAATGGTCTACCAAACATTTTAATGGTTTATCAGAGGTTTTACTGATTTAACAGATGTTTCACTAGTTCATGACATGGCTTTCTGGTTTATAGGTGAGATAAGGTCAAAGGTCAAAATAAGTTAAGTTAAGTTAAGTTAAGTTAAGTTAAGTTAAGTTAAGTTAAGTTACACTTTTCATACTGTCATGTACCAAGTTTGTAAGATTTTTTTATAGGTTTATTGTGGACTACTGGCATGTGAAATGTTTTATAATATGTTTCAATAGTTGATAACATGGTTTTCAGGTTTGTAGGTAAGGTAAGTCAATGTGATTCATTTTTCAAACTGTCATGCACCAGGTTTATGAGATGTTTTATTGTTTAGTTTTTTACTGATTTATGAAATTTTGTCTTGGTTTATCTGAGGTTTTACTGGTTTAACAGATATTTCACTGAATAATAACAAAGTTTTCTGGTAACTTGATAACATAAGGTAAGTCAAAGTCACATAAAAATGACTCATTTTTCAGACTGTCATGCACCAGGTGAGTTGTTTTAAGAGTTTCTATGAGGGTTCACTGAGTGATCACAGGTTTTACTATTGTCAAAGAAGTTTTACTGTTTTTCACA
>NW_024686175.1:0-754 GCF_008729295.1 Plectropomus leopardus | reverse complement strand
TGGCGTCAGATGAAAATGCTGTCAGACAGAACCAGTAGCGTTGTTACTGTACGTTGGCGATCGGCGATGATAATGCAACTGGACAGAACTGGTCGCACGCACATCAGGACAGTATCAGGTAACAATGCTGCCAGTAACCACGCAATATGAGGAGCGCGAGTGTGCTTGTGGGGCTGATGGGTCGGGAGGTAGATGGGTCCTAAAAACAACTTTAACACGGGAGTGCAGAGTTTACTTCCCATGACATTGTGTGTGTTTTTTTTTTTACATTTTATCATGTGCCTCTTTTGCCTTAACCTAACCATCCCTGAATTTGTTGCCTAGGCACGGCAAGGCAAGGCAGCTTTATTTATAAAGCACATTTCATACACAGTGCAATTCAAAGTGCTTTACAGAGTAATAAAATATAAAAACGTAATAAAAGATACAGATTTACAATAACAGAGAAAGATATAAGATATACAAGTCAAAATGCATTACTTAATGATTAAAAAAAAGTGCAGACAAGAGGTGCAAAGATAAAGATAATTTAAAATGATTTAGAAATAGGTTGGTGGTCAGCAGGTGGAGCAGGCAGTGTAAAAAATGAATAGCTTTACCTTAAGTGATCAGAGTCTGGGCTTGTTGAACCTCATCTGGGAGGTTTTTTCCAGGTTTGTGCTGCATGATAACAAAATGCTGAAAGGTGATAGAAATTTAAATCAGAGTCCAGGATAACCCCGAGGTTTAATGCTTGACTCTGAGTTATGAGAGA
>NW_024686174.1:0-818 GCF_008729295.1 Plectropomus leopardus | reverse complement strand
CTGCAGCTGCTGTGCAGCAGGACAGTTTCTCTGTGGGGACTGTTATCGTCTGTAATTTTAACCCTTTTAACTCTTTAATCACAATCACTTGTACTGCTTTAGATGCATTTCACAAGTAATAAAACCTTTGAATCCTAAACAAGGTAGTTAGCTTCCTCCAAAAATGAGGAAAAAGGCAGTCAGCAACTGAAGAAATGTAACTGCAACTTGTAAAGAAAATGTTTTTAAAAAAAAGTTGTAGATTTTTTTTTAGATAAGGAAAAATGTCTAGAAAAAAGCTAGAGAGAAACTATATAATGATCATAATTACGTATTTAAAATTATGTCAAGAATTATTATAATTTTAATAATTTAAATAATATTGTGTTTTGTTTTGATTTCAGGTAATTTTCATTCACGTTTTAATCATTTCTTGCTAATTTTCATTATTTTTTTCTTACATTCTTCATTGTCATCTTCCTATGTTTTTGAAAGAAATAAAGCCTATTTGCTCAGGTCTGTAAAATGTTAAACAGATCCCTGTAACTGCAACTTGATAAGAAAATGTTTTAAAAAAAAACCATTTTTTTAAACATTTTTTTAAGCTAAGAAAAATGTCAAGGAAAAAAGTGAGAGAAAAACTATTGTATCATGATTACATATCTAAAACAATGTTACAGAATTATTATGATTTTTAAAGAACCCTTTTCAGGTAATTTACTTTTTTTGTTTTTGTTTTTATTTCAGGTACTTTCTTTCACTTTTTACTAATTCTTGCTAATTTTCATTAATTCAGACCAACTATCAGCACAGAAAATATCATAAAACACAAGATCGTT
>NW_024686173.1:0-391 GCF_008729295.1 Plectropomus leopardus | reverse complement strand
GGGATTTGTCCGCGGTCACCCCGAAAATGCGGTTTTTGGGCTTCACAAATGTGTGTCAGCGCTGGACCGGCACCGTATCCCCCCGAACTGTCCTCTCTCTGTGGTTAAATTAGCATTCATCCTGACTACAGAGACGATGCTCAGAGGACAGGGTTCCTCTGGTCACCCCGGGTACCTCAGTGATGTGACGCTGCTCCGCTCACTCTCCTCCGCCGCTGCTCTGCTGCAGCAGGTGACCGCCATCAAGCTACACACAGGAACAATCACGCTTCCTCTCTCAATTTTCAAAATAAAACCATTTGACGACTTCCCGGCATTGTTTTCGTTTGGATCAATAATTCCACTGCGCTTTTTTACGCTTTGAAACTTAGCAAATTAGCTTGTTTTTTTT
>NW_024686172.1:0-457 GCF_008729295.1 Plectropomus leopardus | reverse complement strand
GGCGCACAGTCTGTATTCAGGCACCTTTCATAAAAACAAAACAAAAACTATTTTTGTGCATTTTCGGTATTTATTCTCTAACCAGCTGCCGTTGGATGCTCCGTCGGATTCGCCTCCTTCGTATATTGGGGCGGACTTGACCCCCGGTCCTAAATCGGGAGAAATACAGGAGAGATGGGACACCGGGAGGACACCGGGAGAGGGCAGGGGAAACGGAGGTGTCCCGGGAAAATCGTGAGGTTTGGCGAGTTTGCTTGTAGCTCCTGAGGGGAAATACACGGTGTACTTTGCCGTCCTACGCAAACCCCTCTAACGTTCAGGCCTGGCGGGGGTCTCTAGTCTTGTTAACATTGTAGGGAAACACTGCAGATTTGCAGCGGGTCGCTGTCCTGTCATACGGCACACAGCAGGAAAATGTCTCCGCTGATGTGGACTGCTTTTTACCGGATGTTTGTGG
>NW_024686171.1:0-410 GCF_008729295.1 Plectropomus leopardus | reverse complement strand
TCATGCCTCAGCGTACCCCTGGGAGGGAGTAAACGCGCTGGATGCAGCCGTGCTGTGCTACAACAACCTGTCTGCGCTCAGACAGCAGATGAAGCCAGACTGGAGAGTTCACGGTGAGCAGCGGATGAAGCTCCGTGCTCGTGTGTGGCTCTGAGGAGTTCAGGCCGCTCTGACTGCGTCGTGTTGTGTTGTTTAGGGATCATAAAGCGCGGTGGAGAGAAAGCAAACATCATCCCTGCCTACACTGAGCTGGAGTACTACCTGAGGGCCCCCTCACGGGCTGAGCTGTCCGTCCTCAAGGCAAAAGCTGACATGTGTTTCAGATCAGCTGCTGTGGCCACTGGCTGTCAGGTAATATGACATACTTTTATTAACAAGAGACAGGGTCTGACGGTCATGGAAAACCTGGA
>NW_024686170.1:0-317 GCF_008729295.1 Plectropomus leopardus | reverse complement strand
GGTGGAGTGTTTTGCTGCAGTGTGTCTTCAGGTCCTCTCCATTTACACTTCAACACGGACTTCATATGCACTTAAGTTTGGAAGTTTGGAGATGCAGTGAAAACAAAAGGGGGGGCAGCATTGTTTTCTGAAGCATTCAGTTTGGTTTTTTCATCTGCTTTGAGAAATGTCAACAGCGGCATCAGCTTGTAAAGAAATAGCACTGCTTTAGTTTTTTACAAGGGCTGTCAAAGGATACATATTTTAGATCATGATTAATCGCAAAATATCAATAGTTACTGATGATTAATCACATTTTGAATCACATTTCAATTACA
>NW_024686169.1:0-360 GCF_008729295.1 Plectropomus leopardus | reverse complement strand
AAGAAAAAATCTGATATTTTTTGCACTTTTATGAAGTCTTTTTTTTTTGGTTGCAGCTTATTAATGAAATTTATTGTCTCCTTTCTTCTCACTTGACTTCTCTATTTTCTTTCCAACCTGTGCAGTGTGACACACCACTGATGTTATCACAGTTTGCACTTCAGGTCTTTTGGTTAAAATGCTCTAACGGTTCAGAATCATTGGATGATAACGCTGCCTTTTATTAACCCATTCAACCCTAAGCAAATTGGATTTATTTCTTTCAAAAAAAGAAAAGAAGACATGACCCCAAAAAGATCAAGAATTTAGTAAAGAGTTACAAGAAAATTACCTGAAATAAGCAGAAAAATAAAGATAAAA
>NW_024686168.1:0-502 GCF_008729295.1 Plectropomus leopardus | reverse complement strand
GATTCATGTCATAATTAGATGTAATGGTGTGCATCTTTTGACATTTGATATCCCTAATGATGCATCTGAGAATGGATGGTGTTGAATGTAAATTGTGTGACCTGTCTACAGGTCAGGTTTTTTTGGAGGACGGAAGAGTCTGAGGTTCAGGACAAACTTCCTGCCGTAACAGATGGCGAGCCAACACCCCTGAAGCACCAAGGAAATACCCACGTATCCACTCATTCACACACATATTACACTTAAATTACACTACAAGGACCTTTGGAAGCAGGTGAACTTGAATAACTCGACAACGATAAAACCTGCAACAACTCCTATTTTATTTAAGGGCCCCAACAGACATTTTTTGTTCTAAGTGTGCACACTATTTTTTATTTTCTGACAGTTTGGGTTATTAATTTGTATTCTGTACAAACCAAACAGTTTACTTTATTCACTGTAACAAATTATAAGAGTGGCTACTCAACTGTTACTCCTGCGTCTGCCTCATTATTGTTGC
>NW_024686167.1:0-502 GCF_008729295.1 Plectropomus leopardus | reverse complement strand
ACATGAACACATAATTAACATAATAACATGAACACATAATCTTAATTAAAATGCCTATTAAAACAAAAAGTGCAGGGGCCTTCTATTAGCTGGGGTTGGCTGTGTGAAATACTGCCATACTGTACTTTTCACCCGCTTCTTTTATCCATCCATCTGTAATGAGGATTTAGAGAAAGAGAGACAAAAAAAAGAGTGAGAATTAAAAAAGAGAAAATATATATTCATTTATTAGAGCAAAACTGTCTGTTAAACTTCCACTACACTACATAATATTCTTCATGATAGCCTACATTAATAACATTTAATTAATGATGTCTTAAGTGCTCTCCCTCTCAGGTAGGATACATCTGATCCAGCCTGATTAAGAGCAAACAATAAAGAGGGCAGCCAGAACCTTGGATCACTACATTCATTTTATAGATATAATAGTTACTTTTCAGATTAAAATTTTACATAAAACAGCATGAGTAAATAAAGACACAACTTTCAGTGCTCACCAGAG
>NW_024686166.1:0-1088 GCF_008729295.1 Plectropomus leopardus | reverse complement strand
TTTTTGGGACATGCCATTTTTTTACATTTTTGCCATACCATTTTTGCCTTGCCTTTTGGGTCATTTTTTCCGTGTCCTGTTTTCTTGTGTATTTGGCAATATTTCCAACTATTTATACCGTGGCGTGTTTCGGGAGGCTATTTCAGTGACTTCTTAGTTGTTTAAAGCTGTTTTTGGGACATGCCATTTCTTGACATTTTTGCCATACTATAGCCTTGCCTTTTGGGATGTTTTTAACACTTGCCGTATTATACTGTTGTTTGGCCATTTTTGCAACTTTTTATGCTGTGGCGTGTTTCGGGAGGCTATTTTATTCACTTTTGAGTTATTTTAAGCTGTTTTTGGGACATGCCATTTTTTGAAATTTTTGCCATACTATAGCCTTGACTTTTGGGTCGTGTTTTCCGTGTCCTGTTTTGTTGTGTTTTGGGGCAATATTTTCAATTTTTTATGCTGTGGCGTGTTGCGGGACGCTATTTTATTCACTTTTAAGTTATTTTAAGCTGTTTTTGGGACATGCCATTTTTTTTACATTTTTGCCATACTATAGCCTTGCCTTTTGGGGTGTTTTTTCCACATGCCATATTATACTGTTGTTTGGCAATTTTTTCCAACTTTTTATGCTGTGGCGTGTTTTGGGAGGCTATTTTATTCACTTTTAAGGTATTTGAAGCTGTTTTTGGGACATGCCATTTTTTGACATTTTTGCCATACTATAGCCTTGCCTTTTGGGATGTTTTTTACATTTGCCATATTATACTGTTGTTTGGCCATTTTTACAACTTTTTATGCTGTGGCGTGTTTAGCGACACTATTTTATTTACTTTTAAGTTATTTTAAGCTATTTTTGGGACACTTCATTTTTTGACATTTTTGCCATACTATAGCCTTGCCTTTTGGATCGTTTTTTTCGTGTCCTTTTTTGTTGTGTTTTTGGCAATATTTTCAACTCTTTATACCGTGGCGTGTTTCGGGAGGCTATTTCAGTCACTTTTTAGTTGTTTAAAGCTGTTTTTGGGACATGTCATGTCTGACATTTTTGCCTTGCCTTTTGGGCCATTTTTTTACACCTACCATATTTTAGTGTT
>NW_024686165.1:0-721 GCF_008729295.1 Plectropomus leopardus | reverse complement strand
GAGGTGTAAAGGTCATGGAGAGATGACAGGTGGCAGCCAATCACCCTCTCTGCAGCATGGATAATATTGTTCTTGTCCCTCGCCATGGCTGCAGCCTACCAAACAGTATAGTATGTTGTCCAAAATCATTAAAAAACCTCATAGTATAGTTTGACGTTCAAAATCCTTAGAAAACGTCATGGCTTAGTATGTCCAAATGCGTGAAAAAACATCATAGCTTAGTATCTCCAAAATCGTGAAAAAACATCATAGTATAGTATGTCCTCGAAAATCAGGAAAAAACGACGGTTTAGTATGTCGTCCAAATTCGTGACAAAATGTCATCCAAATCATGAAAAAATGTCAGTATAGTATGACGTCCAAAAATCCTGAAAATTACGCCATGGTTTAGTATGTCTGAAAACCGGTCATAGTATAGTATATTGTCCAAAATCATGAAAAAATGTCATAGTATCGTATGTCATCAAAAATTGTGAAAAAACGTCATGGTATAGTGTGTCGTCCAAAATAATGAAAAAACGTTACAGTATGTTATCCAAAATTTTGAAAAGACATCATAGTATAGTATGTCCTCCAAAATCATGAAAAAATGTGATAGTATAGTATGTTGTCCAAATTTGTGAAAAAACACCATCATATAGTATGTCGTCTAAAATTGTGAAAAAAACACCATGGTATAGAATGTCGTCCAAAATTGTGAAAAAAGTTCTTAGTATAGTAT
>NW_024686164.1:0-215 GCF_008729295.1 Plectropomus leopardus | reverse complement strand
CTTCCTCACACACACTCGCCTTGCAACCCCACACACACTCCGCTGCCTTATCTCGATTCAAACAGCACCAACATCTCCCATATTTTTGGCACTGGCTCTTCTTCCAGCTGCTGCATACTCCTCCACAGCCACACCTTGCTGCTAAGCCCGCCTCTTGTTTAAAGGTGTATGTTTAGAGTGTTAGAATTAGAGGTTTGAGTGCAGGATATGGCAGC
>NW_024686163.1:0-845 GCF_008729295.1 Plectropomus leopardus | reverse complement strand
TCACCCAGAGAATTAATTTTACAACTTAAGGCACACAGGTTCGTTAACTCAAAAAGCAGGAGACGTGGTTCCAAAAATTAAAACACATTTTATGAAATAATTATTGTTAAAAGCAAAGGTCAACCATTCACACTGTAAGGGGGGAGGGAAAAAAACTTAATCGGGGCTGAGGCCTAGTGGATGAACGAGAGCTAGTGCAGGGGAGGGATCCACTAAAAAAAAATAAATAAATAAATACATATATAAAGGGAATCAACTTAAATCACCAGGCATATGTGACAGACACACTCTCAGTGAAGAAACCCACTCCCAGGGACACAGCAGACAGGGGAGACCACTACGAACACCAGCACCGCCACCACCGGCCTTCAGCAACTGAAAGCAAGGGAAATTAAACGAATTAGTAGGGTTGCAAGAGAACAATACAAAACAACAAAATAATAAATCAGAATCTAACAAAAATTATCATTTATGGGCAGGTCGCAAGCTTAAACTTAACAAAATATATCAATCAATAACTGCCCAAGCAGAACTTAAACAAATGTAACCAATCATAAAAAAATGAAGGCTAAAGAAAACAAAACAAAACCCAAACCCGAATGACCGAATTACATATAGAAAATCTTTCACTTTAACCTAATTAACAAATTAATTACATAAGTAGCCAAAATCAGGGCTAATCCAAAGAAAAAAATACAAATTAACCCATACAAATAATCCAAAAGTAACAGAACGTAACCCACACGTTTACACACTCACACATATTTAAAATTGTGCTTCGGCCCGTGGCGTGCGGCTGAGCAGCCGTCACGCACAGGACGTTTGAACAAGCAATTAAGCCTTCA
>NW_024686162.1:0-679 GCF_008729295.1 Plectropomus leopardus | reverse complement strand
CCCATTTTTTTGAAAGAATTAAAACTGATTTTCTCAGGTTTCAGAGGTATAATGCTTGTAAATGGCATCTAAATGCAGCACGAGAAAACTGATGTCAATCCAGGTGTTGTCCTCAAGGTCATTCCGACCCCAAATTAAATGTTTTGCCGTCAAAATATGTTTTTCATACTTATGTAAACGAGGTCTGTTGGCCCTAAATTCTAAAACGAAGGTAAACGTGTGGTGATGGGCTGGACTGAAGTAAGACTAAAGGTGTAACACAGAATTGATTGACGATTTATACAATACGCTTTAAATAACAGTCAAACCAGGCGGGCTCGTTTTTGACCCCAGAGGACAAAAGGTGTGTGGCGATCAGGAGGACATTACGAGTGTAAATAACGAGGTAAAGTCCCAGGAGCTCCAGTTTGTACTGAAACACAGATTTAGCCGAACGTGTGTGTGTGTGTGTTCAGTGTTTCACACTCACTGTTTCTCTCCACGAAGACTTTCCCGACCGGCTGGCTGTGGCCCTGCGGGGCCGAGAACAGGGAATGCTGGGGGATCGGGGACTGGGGCTCGGTGACGATGTCGTCCTCTTCGGCTCCGAGGTCGTTGCTGTAGTGCTCCGCCATCTTCGCCTTCCTGACGTGAGGAATATTGAGATATATTACATTTTTGGCATTGATTGTTGAAAACG
>NW_024686161.1:0-322 GCF_008729295.1 Plectropomus leopardus | reverse complement strand
CTGCAAATACTACTGCAGATACTGCTGCAGATACTGCTGCAGATACTACTGCAGATACTGCTGCAGATACTGCTGCAGATACTACTGCAGATACTGCTGCAGATACTGCTGCAAATACTACTGCAGATACTGCTGCAGATACTGCTGCAGATACTACTGCAGATACTGCTGCAGATACTGCTGCAGATACTACTGCAAATACTGCTGCAGATACTGCTGCAGATACTACTGCAGATACTGCTGCAGATACTACTGTACTACTGTAGACTGTATCTATCTCTCTCTCTCTCTTTATATATTTATATATGTATATAGATAGTTT
>NW_024686160.1:0-514 GCF_008729295.1 Plectropomus leopardus | reverse complement strand
TATATAAATATAAATCATAATATGAAATGGGGAGGGACACATCCCCACAATATAAATGAAAATCTATGATATAACAAGCAACCATGCACAACTGTCCAAAAATAATCAAAAAAAATCTAATCTTCGGTCTTTTCACTTTGACAATGTGTAATTAGGAAGTGGCAACCTCCAAAACTGAAAAATTAAGCCAACATGGAAGTGTGAAAAACTGCAGTGGCCACTTGAGTAAATCCCCAGAGACCCCCTGTGTTAAAATGCCCAACTTTACAGCAGAAATAAACATGTTTACAGCCTGGCACAAAAAAAGAGTTTTTGCTCTCTATAGCCGACCCAGAATCCTCATAATTACATATTAAAAATTATGTTAAAAATATTAAATTTTTAAGCACTTTTCTAGCCCATTTCCTTGTGTCCGTATGTCTTTTACTTTTCATTTTATTTTATTCATTTATTTTTTAATCATTTTCAGGTAATTTTCTTGTACTTGCAACTATTTTCTTTCTATTTTTGGGGG
>NW_024686159.1:0-666 GCF_008729295.1 Plectropomus leopardus | reverse complement strand
TTCATTTTCTATGGAGCAGCTCTAGACTAAGGATATCACAAGTTTGAAACTTTCTTATCTGGTTTCTGGCTTAGTGAGAGAGTACCTCATGTTCACAAACAATGATTGAACTTTCCTTGGCCATGGAAATGACATACTGGAATTCCTAATTCAGGTGGTGCTCCCCTTAAAGCCCATTTAAGCTGTCCAGCGTATAAAATCTTAAAGGATATTTGATATAAAGTTAATAATGGGCTATGTTTACATTCTATTTATCTTTTTATGCTGTTGTTTGTATTATTCTGTCCATTCTGTGTGCAGGTATAAGAACAAGGACCATGATGCATCCATGTCAATCTTGGATATTGGGTTGCTAACTGGCTTCACTGCTAACACAAACGACCTGGACTTGGTAAGAACTTACACACACACACACACACATATATATATATATATTATGTGTGTGTATAGTCAGTCTTTTATGGTTTAAAAAAGTGTCTGACAATGTGTGTGTGTTTGTGTGTAGTTGGCCAAAGGCCGTGCCCGCACTATTGCAAAATATGAGATGAACAAAGTCCTGTCAGAAAGAGGCTCACTCATCATCTACCTGGACAAGGTATGACATCACTGTTTCCTATCTCTATACTTTCTCTCACTGCATTGCTCTCTGTTTATTTATCTCTATCT
>NW_024686158.1:0-295 GCF_008729295.1 Plectropomus leopardus | reverse complement strand
TTTTTGGTGAAACGTTTCTTTATCTGCAGGCGAAAATAAACGTGAGTTAAAAAACTGTTCAGTTATAAAGTTTTCGTGTCTTCAGCCTGTCCTCCATTAACCCTTTAAAACCTGAACATAGTGCTTCAACAAAAAACAATGGCGAGAATGCAAGGAGCAACCTGATAAGAAATTAATCAAAATGATCGAGAAATTTGACCAAAAAAAACCAACTGAAAATCAGCACAAAAAAGATAAAAAAACAAGAATAAAATAAAAAGGAACGACTGGAAAAAAGCAGAAATGTATATATATA
>NW_024686157.1:0-328 GCF_008729295.1 Plectropomus leopardus | reverse complement strand
CATCTGCAGTTTGACTCCTCCGTCTCAAAACGTACACGTAAACTGGTTTATTCTGGCAGTTTGACAAGTGCAAAGAAATCAAACAACAAAAAGACTAATGTGGGATTCACACTGGATCCGAAGTCCTGCAAAACACGGAGCTCTTTTAGCGTTTCCCCCGTTAGACTATTATCATTATTATGAAGGCAGCATTTTTGGTCATATTCATTCATTTTTCAAGACCCCCAGAAGATTTGTTGAAAACATCAAAATATAGAGCAGATCTTCTGTTATTATATCTATATACACACAAACGCAAAATTATTCGTGCTTCTTCTATTCCTTTTTT
>NW_024686156.1:0-405 GCF_008729295.1 Plectropomus leopardus | reverse complement strand
TTATGGCTATGACAGTATTCTGATGAACTATTTACCCTTGTTCCTTTTTGAGGTGCATCAATCTCACATCCTCAAACACACACAAACACATGCAAACTTATGTAGACACACACACACACACACACACACACACACACACACACACACACACCTACTCTGCATTACACTACTTCTCCCTGTCATTGCAAAAACAGCCACTCCCTCCTGCCCTGTTTCCATCACATGACCTTCCCTACTCAAAACCACACCTGCTTTTCATTTATCTGATCAGCTTTGATGTATAAATACAAGCCCATATCCACACTGTCTTTTTGTTTGTGCGTGATTCTACCTACATGTTGCACATGTTGAGCACATCACCCTCCCTGCTCTCAATATTAGCCTTGCAATAATTATACTGCTTCA
>NW_024686155.1:0-1346 GCF_008729295.1 Plectropomus leopardus | reverse complement strand
ACGCTGCTATAGAGAGCAAAATATGAACAAACATGAATTGAGCCCTTATTATAGTGACATTTATGTGTGTTGGAAAAAGGTTTGAAGAAGAGAAGAATGTGGACGTGGTCGTGGCTTGAAAAAGTTGTGCCCATTTTACGAGTTTTGCGAGGAGTGCGCAGAGTAGGTATAAGCATCTATTAGCATTCAGCAGTTTTGCGTTGATCAACACTGTATTTCATGTTGCATTTCTTTTGGTTGCTCAGTAGATGTAGGTCATAACAGTGGCAGTAACACAGTGAGATGGTCATTCACAATGTCAGACACATTCCGAGTTTTATTCCAAACTGTCTTTGATGGCAATACCATGACAATGGACATCTTTGAACCTCTCACTGTGCGACGTAGAACCACCATTTTAGAGCCACAACCAAAGATATCGCCATGTTTTTTTCACAATGTTGATCTTTCATCTGAGACAGCCCAAAATTGCGCAGTGTATACAGGGCTTCAGTTGTGCTTTTTGTTATATCTAAAATGTTAGCATAAGGCTAATCTAAGACAGTTAACCTGGCAAACATTCTCTGCTAAAGAAATGAAGCACAGCCATGTGAAACTGCATCTTTTGAACACACAAGCACATGTATATTAACATACACATGTCAGCAGAGTCTCATGCCATCAGCACCACAAAAACTAAACGCAGGATTTACTTCTCCACTGATTGTGCTCTTATCTAACTGCTTTTCTTTGGTTTGGAAAACTTGTTTGTCACGTTAACCATCTCATGGGATTCAGATGCCGTTGTGTAGTTTCATCAATCACATGACCCTAAAAGACAATCTGTCCCCAGAGTGTCTCCATAGCACACAAGGCAGTACCCCCAATCTTCTGTTTGCATTTCAGCCTGTTGACAAAAAGGTTCAGAGCCTTTGAGGCTTTTGACCTCATCTGTGAAAACATCACTGCTGGAAAACAGGACATTTCAGAAACAGAGGGTAATGTTCGATACGATACTGATTATGATGTTAAGGAAATCCCTTTTCATATACAGCTAAATGAAACTAGACAGACATATTACAGGACTTACTGCAGGTCCCTATCCCCCTGTGAGTACCAGGGTTGCAGTATCACACTGCAGTCAGTGATTCTGGTGTCCAGTGGGTCAGCAGTGACCAGTGTCGAACACATAGAAGCTTAATGTCTGACTGTAAACTGACACAATTAGCCAATATAACAACAGGTGGTAACATAATTTCCTGTTTCTACCATATGTTGGTTACTGGATGGTGGAATGTGGTGCTCCTGATGCAAAATATGTTATGAATATTCTTCTGTGTTCGAATAGAACTCATTTTTGACCACAT
>NW_024686154.1:0-333 GCF_008729295.1 Plectropomus leopardus | reverse complement strand
TGACACATACTCAGAGCTCCAAGCAGTTAGAGCCTCAGTGCCTTGCTCAAAGGCACCATCCTTTAGTTTCCACATCAAGTCCCTGCTGACTGAGCTAGGTCTAAAAAAAGTAAGTGCCATTTTTATTTTTCATGTTTGTGTTGTGTTTTTAGTTGGCCGCTGTGCTGACCGATCTGTTTGATTATCTGTCATGGCCGCCGTGCTGACATGTCTTTTTGGTTATCTTTAATGGCCGCTATGCAATGACCTTCCCTCCAAATATCACCCTACATTGTCTTTCCCTCGTCTTTCCAACTATATCTCTATTTATCTCTATCTCTGGATCATCTCTCT
>NW_024686153.1:0-229 GCF_008729295.1 Plectropomus leopardus | reverse complement strand
GCTGTTGTTACATCTACCCCATCAGATCCATGGCTTCTGTGCGGGGCCAGACCGAAATCCCGGGCCACCAACAACAACACTTCATTACACCCGGAAAGTTGGCAGGTGGTTGGCGATCACAACAAAAAGAACCGAAGGCGCTCTGCTCTACACTCTCTTGCCCGCGGCACACAGTCCATCCAGCTGGGAAACCGCTTTGACATCCTGGACGAGGACTTTCCTGAACTAG
>NW_024686152.1:0-378 GCF_008729295.1 Plectropomus leopardus | reverse complement strand
ATGCGGAAATGTGTGTCATAACTGCCTCTAATTTACAAAAATAAGTGACTTGTATTTTGTAAATTTGATTAATTGCAAATTTGTTTTGAAATGCACACATCTCTGTGTTGATATCAGTCTGGTGCACTTTTGTCACATTATACATTGCTGGGTAGCAAAGTATATAAAATATTGATTATAAAAAAATTAGCACTCGTATTTAAATATATAAGATTGTAAAAATGTATATTGTGCTGAGTGTTTGAAATGTGTAAATTTATAAAACAATGTGCTTTAAGCTACAGTGCAATGTATAAAAAGTTAGAAATGAAACGTGTATGATGCAACAATGTACAACACAATATATACATAAGCATATATTCTCTTATTAAAGGTATA
>NW_024686151.1:0-702 GCF_008729295.1 Plectropomus leopardus | reverse complement strand
TTTAGTTGCCAAATTATTATTCATTTTCATAACTATTTGTATATTTTTTGTGACCATATGAATGTGGGTTACAGTAGTCATATGATCATAATAACTTGGCACCACGACGGTGGCGATCAACTAGCTTTGCTTACCCAGGCTTTCTCTCCCTCAGTCTCTGTGCAGGTCCCCATGAAAGAAGACGTTTGACGCGCCGTTGCACTCTTGATGGGCAAAAAATGGATCGGTCGTGTCCCGCCTGATTCGGCCTAGGAAGAATATGAAGACAAGATTGCGTCAAAGAAGCAGTGGTGGCTGTGGCTGTCACTGCCATGTGAGCATTGGTGGTTCAGTGGTAGAATTCTCGCCTGCCACGCGGGAGACCCGGGTCCAATTCCCGGCCAATGCACTGAGTCTTTACTGCTGTATGGACTCAATGGTTGCACAACTTCTTTGTCTTCTTGCAGTTAATACCCCAGAGAGGAGCGCCACTATTCCTCTGCTTTTACATTTTTATATGATTTGTGCACAAAAATTTTCATTTGTAAAGTAGAAAAAAGCTGTTGAATGTACTGGAGTCAAAAGTATAAGTAGCATGAAAAGAAAAGACTCAAGTACAAGTACCTCAAATTTTGTACTTGTGTTTGAGCTCTGGCAAAGTTTTGTGTAGTCGTAGCAATGCATGTCATTGTCTGACTTTTTGTCGAAAAAGAAATATGCCTC
>NW_024686150.1:0-665 GCF_008729295.1 Plectropomus leopardus | reverse complement strand
ACCCACCCGCATCCTGCAGACCATCCTGCCCACTATCAAACCTGCAGTCACACACATTGTCAATTCCTCCCTAAAAACTGGCACTTTTCCTGCTACTTTTAAGCAAGCCCATGTCACCCCACTGCTCAAAAAGCCTAATCTCAACCCCGCCCAGGTTGAAAACTACAGGCCAGTCTCACTTCTACCATTTCTGTCAAAAATACTGGAGCGCGCAGTATTTAACCAGGTTTCTGAACACTTGCGGAACAACAACTTACTTGACTCCTTTCAGTCTGGCTTCAGGTGTGTCCACTGAGACTGCACTCCTGTCGGTCACTGAGTCACTGAGACTGGCTCGAGCTGCTGGTCAATCCTCTGTCCTACTGCTGCTGGACCTGTCTGCTGCCTTTGACACGGTGAACCATCAAATCCTCCTCTCCACACTCTCTGAGCTCGGCATCTCAGGTTCTGTCCTATTGTGGTTCAAGTCCTACCTCACAGGCAGATTCTTGAGTGTCATGGTGAGGAGAGGTGTCTAGGTCACATGGCCTATCGACAGGGGTTCCTCAGGGGTCGGTGCTTGGTCCCCTACTCTTCCCTCTGTACACCACCTCACTCGGTGCAGTGATCCGCTCCCACGGTTTCTCCTACCACTGCTATGCTGATGACACTCAGCTCTTCCTCTC
>NW_024686149.1:0-570 GCF_008729295.1 Plectropomus leopardus | reverse complement strand
ACTCCGGCTGTAACATGGATGACCAAAGTTACATCATCAAATTACTGGTTTAGTCTGACCAACAATTTAAAACTTTATCTCTCTGGGAGCACTTAAAAAAAACATACCAATAAGGCCATCAAAGACAAAAATGTCCAAAACCTTTCATAAAAATACAATATTTCCCATTTTTTGGGCTTGAGTCTTTTAATCAACTTCAGTCCTAATCAAAACTATCAAATGATTAAACATTGTTGGGATTTTAGCCCTTTAAATGCCAGTTTGAATACATGATGTCACTGCCGTTTTTGACAAAAAAAAAAAAAAATTGAGTTATTTTCAATATAATAAATGAGGGGAGGCTGGGAGATTCTTTTTTTTATCACAGTCTTGGATATGTCAAAAATTAATTATCTTGATGCACTTATAGTTTCTTTGCAGAGGCAGATTAAAAATGCAGGACTTGTTACAGCCACTAAGGACAAAAATGTCAACTTCCAAAAACTGCTATAAAAATATTACACATTAATATTTTTTTCACTTTTTGGGCTTAAATCTTTCAAACAACTTCAGTCCTGATCAAAACTACCA
>NW_024686148.1:0-236 GCF_008729295.1 Plectropomus leopardus | reverse complement strand
TGTTTTGGCAGTGTCTCTAATACTGTCATGGTGTATACCTGCCTGCCTCCTCCTCCTCCTCTGCTGCCAGTATTTTTCCACTCACCCTCCCTCTGCTCACTCTACCTGCAAACCACGCCCACCTCCTCAGCCTGCTCACCACACAGCTGCAACTGATCACCAATCAACCATGCATATAAGCCACTCCAGCACACTCACTCTCTGCCAGATTGTTCTTCAGCACTATGCGAGACTCT
>NW_024686147.1:0-473 GCF_008729295.1 Plectropomus leopardus | reverse complement strand
TTGAGGCTTCAAAACAAACAGAAACCAGTGGGTGACATTGTGGTGCCCAGCTAGAAATATTTGGTTCTAAAAAGGTTCTGAGAACATTTATATGCAACCACTGAATGTTTAAGAAACGTTTTCAGTGGCAAGTTTTCTATGTTCCCAGAACGTTCTTCTTAACGTTTGGGCAGCATTTTCTATCAACATCAAAAAACGTTAAGATTTTTTTTTTTTTTTCACATCACATTACCTTTTCATCTAAAAAAAGGTCCGTAATCTCAGCCCTCAATAACATGTTGCTTCCTTTGTTCTCATGTAACATTGTGGGAACGTTTTATTTAAAGAACATTTTATCATCTGCCACCTCTTAACAATCACCAGAATATCCTCAGAATGTTGCAGTTAAAACGTCACGTCCTCGCCAGCATTTAAACTTACAGGAACGTTATTTGAAATGATAAACATCCTTAAAATTGTTTGCACATTATGTT
>NW_024686146.1:0-301 GCF_008729295.1 Plectropomus leopardus | reverse complement strand
TGTGGGCCCCGTCCATCGCTGTGATGCGCTCCATCCGATACCGAGCCAAGTGCCTACAGAGTGTGTGTGTGTGTGTGTGTGTGTGTGTGTGTAATGCCTTTTGAAACCTGAGCAAATTTGATTAATTTCTTTTTAAAATATGAAAACAATGCAGTGAGCAACTTAAGAAAAATTTAGCAAAAAATAAACAAAAAAACCCAAAGAAATTACCTGAAAATTAGCAAAAACAAGCTAGAAAAAAAGTAAAAACAAAACAAACAAGGACCTGAAAAAAGTGTGTAATAAAATAAATACAAATAAT
>NW_024686145.1:0-227 GCF_008729295.1 Plectropomus leopardus | reverse complement strand
TGTTCCAGACAGTGGCTGGACACTTTGAAAAGTTGCTGGCTAGCCCAATATCTGTTTTCACACTGTTATGTTTTCTGCATTTGCCACTCCTGGGGTCCGTTTCACAAAGCAGGTTTAGTGAAAACTCTGAGTCTGTTAACCCTGAAATGAGGGAAACTCTGAGTTTTCCGTTTCAAAAAGGGAGGTAACTCAAACCAGAGAAAGAAGTGTAACTCTAGCCTGTTTCA
>NW_024686144.1:0-1015 GCF_008729295.1 Plectropomus leopardus | reverse complement strand
AACAGCATCAAGCGGGATGAATACTTCTGTGCATCACCATGACGACCAACATCAGGACGACAAAGTCACGTGTTCCTCAAAGAGTCCAAAATTCAGAACGTCTTGAAAAACACAAAATGATTTCTGTCCATCATCATCATCATCACCATCACCACCATCATCATCATCACCATCACCATCATCATCATCATCATCATCACCATCACCATCACCATCACCATCATCATCATCACCATCATCATCATCATCATCACCATCATCATCACCATCATCATCTATTCTTTCTGCTCCACAGTCACAGAGAGTTTCGCTGGTAAAATCTTGAGTGTGACTGCATCCTTAGCTCTAATGTATGGAAACACCCTCTCAGTGAAAGTGTGTGTGAAGGTGTGTATGTGTGTGTTAGTATCAGGATCAGAGAATGACAGCTTTCCTCCGTTCCAGTCCAGATTCACTCGGATCCTCTGAGGCTGCTTCTGCACCACGAGAGCAGTTTTTAGACCTGATGGGGAGTCAGATGAGTATTTACCATTAAAAAACGATATTGTCCATAATCCAGACTCTATGAGTCCCTTCCTCTGGACAGACTCTGCTAACACACCCAGTGACCAGCGTTTATTGTCTCCGACCTGGACGTCCCAGCTGTGTGTCCCTGACTTAAAGCCCTCAGAGCCGAGGACAGAGCAGTACCTATTAAACCTCTCTGGATTATCAGGAAGCTGCTGTCTCTTTCCTGCTCTCACGCTGGTCAGATCCTCAGACAGGACAAGTCTTGAACCAGCAGTGTTTGGGTCCAGAATCAGAGGACTGTAGGAGACCATGTCCTTCATCTTGTTCCAGATGTTGAAGGTGAGGTTGCCCAGGTGTTTGGCCTCGTCTATCAGAGCTCCTGAGAGCAGCTGTGGATCCTCCAGCAGGGGGCGCTGCTGGACTCTGGTCTGAAGGTGAATTGTCCTCCGTCTCTCCGTGTGTGTGTCAGTGTATCGTCTCAGTGAGACAGAATAAAAACCTGTTT
>NW_024686143.1:0-301 GCF_008729295.1 Plectropomus leopardus | reverse complement strand
GTGATAATACCAAGTAGCCGCCTGCAGAGGGAGACAAAGGAGGAGGAGGGGGGAGAAAAGAAGGAGTTTAGAGAGGTGAGGAGGTGCTGGTGGTTTAGAGAGGAGGAGAGAAAACAATGTCATGTTTTTGTTGGCCCCTTCTGTAAAAATTTGATCATATTTTGATTAATTGGAATCAAAAAATTAATTTCTGGACACTGATTGATTGTAAAGCCAACAAAAACACGAGTCCCTGAGGAAGCAAAAGTCAGCAGGAGGAGAGGAGAGGAGAGGAGAGGAGAGAAGAGGAGAGAAGAGGAGA
>NW_024686142.1:0-567 GCF_008729295.1 Plectropomus leopardus | reverse complement strand
CCTCGACACCATACACACATGCACACACACACACACACACACACACATACACTCACACAGACAGTCTGGATCGTCTGCTAGACGCACAGTGAAGAAGAGCAGGTTGGAGCCAAGCTGTGACATCTGGAACACAGTGTTGCTCCATGAGGAGGCAGTTCAGCTCGACCTTTACTGTAGCATCACACCCTCAGTTTTGCTGGAAGAAGTGACACAGACACTGGCTGGCCACCAGCCATTACACACCAAATGTGTGTGTGAGTCTGACTGTGTTCATGCACTTCTGCCTTTATTAGGTTGGAGTGACCTCACCAAGACAGGGAGATTCTCAAAAATGAGAACATTTTGCTCCTCTTTGCTTTACTGAGGATTAGTTTGGGTTTTAAAGCTGTATGTAAAGTTAAAGGGACAATCTGCCAGCTCTCTACAACGCTCACTCTGTAAAAACTGTGGTATAATGTCATCTAGGCTTAATCATAAACCGGGGGCATGGAGTTTGAAAGATTTGGGCACTTAAGCAGATTTGCACTATGGGAAGTTTATCATCTATCATCTGATATTTGGAACTGT
>NW_024686141.1:0-801 GCF_008729295.1 Plectropomus leopardus | reverse complement strand
TGACATTTTTACCAAGGCTATACTATGCGGTTTTTGGCCATTTTTTCAACATGCTATATTTTCATGTTTTGGGCCGTTTTTGGCCATTCTTTTAACATGCCATACTATTACGCTTGTCTATGAGCTATAATAAGTGGCTTTTAGCCATTTTTGGGAGATGTCAAAATTTGACATTTTTACCAAGGCTATACTATGCGGTTTTTGGCCATTTTCGACATGCTATATTTTGATGTTTTGGTGCTTTTTTGGCTCTTTTTTCAACATGCTGTACTATTACACATCTCTATGAGCTAAAATAAGTGGTTTTTAGCCATTTTTGGGAGATGTCAAAATTTGAGATTCGTCACCATACTATACTTTGCATATTATATTTCACCATGTTCAGTCACTTTTGATGACATACTATACATTTACATTTTTGTGCTATTTTGGGTCATTTTCAATGGCAGACATTACTATGAAGTTTCTGGGTCACGTTTTTAAGCATACTATATTATGACGTTTTTGTGCCCTTTTTGGTCATTTTGGACAACACAGACTGCACAAAAAATCACTAGCTTTCTTCCTACCTCTCCGGATGACATCTCCAGCTCATGGTGCATCAGTAGGGCCAAAAAACATAATAAAGGACAATATTCATCCAAAACATGAACTGGTTTCTGTCCTGCCATCTTGGAAGTGCTATAGGAGCTGAAAAAGCAGAAAAGACAGACTTAAAAACTTTCCCTGGGCAATTAATGCAAAAGCATGAAGATTTAACTTCTCACTGAAATTTGACTCACACACAACATAATGTAATTC
>NW_024686140.1:0-733 GCF_008729295.1 Plectropomus leopardus | reverse complement strand
ACGGGTAATCTGCAATAGATGCTGTTGTCTCTGCCTGCTTCCCTCAGCGATAGATGCTGTTGTCTCTGCCTGCTTTCCTCAGTAATAGATGCTGTTGTCTCTGCCTGCTTCCCTCAGCGATAGATGCTGTTGTCTCTGCCTGCTTCCCTCAGCGATAGATGCTGTTGTCTCTGCCTGCTTCCCTCAGCGGTCCTCTCCTCAGGGTAAAGTCCAGCTGACAGTCAGGGCAGGCCTAAGCTGAGCTGTGGCTCATAGTTTGCACTGAGAGGAATCACGTGTGGAAACTTTAGCGTGTTAACAGAGTGCCAACGTATTATTGTGAACACGGGGTGAAGTTTAACCCCTGCCTTGTTCAGTCACAGCCTGGCTAAATGCTGAGAGTACAGTGGGAAAATATGAACTGTACAACTGTATTTTGTCATGAAAGTATTCAAACAACACTGTAGTTTGATCACAGCGTCAAAAACATCACAGAGCCGAGAAGAGGAGCAGCCTGACTCCTCCTCAGCGCGTGACCTTTTCTCTGCTGCTTCGCTTCAGGAAAAATGTGAGGTGATCTCACCTGTTTGACCGCATATCTTGAGCAGCAGTTAGCCCCGCCCCCTCTCTCTGCAAGTTGCTTTCACCTTTGAGTCTTCATGTCGCAGTTTGTCGTCTCCGTCTGAAGCTTTGACTCTTTTCTCCGCGACACTAACGGAGGAGAAGAGAGGAGCAGAGAGGAGCAGGTAAGGAG
>NW_024686139.1:0-280 GCF_008729295.1 Plectropomus leopardus | reverse complement strand
ACGAAGCACGACCTGAAATATTCGACACCTGCAGGAGCGTCATCAGTGATCATAAACATACGCGAGCTTTTATTTTTAATGTGTCTGTAGCTGACAGAGTCCGACTGAGCACCTTAAATAAAGAGGAATATGATCAAAAGTCACATTATAATCTTCACATTTCTCTGATGTTTGTGTTGATGTGGAGCTCAGTGAGGACTTTTAACGTGCTCGACATTTATACAGCAGTTTATATGATCCTCACACACACACACACACACACGCATACGCGCGCACACAC
>NW_024686138.1:0-669 GCF_008729295.1 Plectropomus leopardus | reverse complement strand
CAGCAGCATCCCTTTATTTCCCTTTTGGAGCCCCACGCCATCCTTCACCATCACAGTGTCATTATTTCTCCACTTAATGGTAAGAAATAAAATATGTCAGTATTTTTGTATTTTTCCAACCCAATCATCGCAATAAATGTTGGCATTGTTAGTTTCTGAAAATTATAGATATCTTACATTTGTGTATTATTATGTAGCAGATGTGCTGAAGCTTTTTAGTCCAGATGTCATGTTAAAAAACACTTATTTTAGCAGCAAACACAGTTGGACATTTCTCAAACTTGTTAAATGTCCCACACTCATAAAAACACCTGCTTTTGTCACTCGAAACACAGTTCGAAATGTCCCTGCCTCTCGTAAAAACATATATGTTTTTGCACAAAAATAGTACCTCGTGTCCCAAACTCTTGTTAAAAATAGCTGCATTTGCAAATAGCTCTTGTTAAAAAAACAACAACTTGCTTTTAATACTACAAATATGGCTGGAATGTTTTGGGCTTAAAATATCTATATTTTGTGGCAAACTTTCTGCTGGAAATGCGGAAATGTCTTGGTAAAAAAACAGATTTTTAGTCATTTTCAGTCGTCCACAGCTTTGCAGGTGTCTCTAGGAGGTTGTGGGCATTGCCCAGGACTTCAGTGTAGTGAAGAGGAAGATGTTACAAAGGC
>NW_024686137.1:0-902 GCF_008729295.1 Plectropomus leopardus | reverse complement strand
AGTCCTTTGTTAAATAGATGCTTTTACCTTGTAAGTGCATTACAAATGAAATCTATTATTATAATGGTTATTATATTTGGGATATTTTAAATTAGCAAGGGTTTTTTTTAACTTACATTTCACATGAACAAATACATATGTAGACGTCCTTCTCCCCAGCTCGTTCTCAGCTGCACAGTAATACTCTCCAGAGTCAGAGGACTGGATGGAGCTGAGGACGAGCTGTGGTTTTTCACTGAGCAGTGTTTGGTTCTTCTTGTACCAGGTGTAGTTAGCTGCTGGGTTAGCATCACTGCTGCAGCTCAGAGTCACTGAGCTGCCCTCCTCTATCTCAGCAGAGTGATTCACTGACACAGAGGGACGCTTTGGAGCATCTGGAGGAGAAAATTAAAGAGGGGAATCATTAATAATAGTCTTGCAAGATTTTTGGGGGACATTTGTACTCTGGAACATAAAACATATCCGTGTGACTTACGCAGGACATTTATAACTAGAGGTGAGGAGTTAAACAGTCCGTATTGATTCTCGGACTTGCAGTGGTAGATCCCGCTGTCCTCAGAGCTGATGGAGGTGACATGATAAATGCCGTCTGGTCCCTGAACCAGTGTTTGGTTCTCCTTGTACCAGGTGTAGTTAGCTGCTGGGTTAGCATCACTGCTGCAGCTCAGAGTCACTGAGCTGCCCTCCTCTATCTCAGCAGAGGGACTCACTGACACAGAGGGACGCTTTGGAGCATCTGGAGGAGATGTATTAACAGATATCTATTAAAAACTGTCTGTCGAAACATCTGAAATGTTCTTTTGATGTATTTGAGGGTTTGAATCCCCTGAACAGGACACTAAATCTGAATGCCATTAGTGATTAAATGATCCACTGAGGCTGCTCCCTGAACCAATTTAAGC
>NW_024686136.1:0-357 GCF_008729295.1 Plectropomus leopardus | reverse complement strand
CAAGACATGAAGTTCAGATGTAAAGGCGATGCAGCTTCCAGAGCTCTAATCTAAAAATTACTGTTGAGGTAAAGAGCTTTTTTATCTCACGATGACGCTGAAAAACTTGTTAATCCTTTTATTTATTTCTCGTCGCTGGACTACTTCAATTCAATCCTCACAAGAAAACATAAAAAACACATTTGTTGAAGAAATTCCTTTCTGGCTGTGCATTCCTCTATTCTGGTCCAACTATTTTAACTATTATTATATTTCAATTTAGCTGGTTTTATTTTAGGTAAGCTTTTAATTTTATTGGTTTATGTAATTTTATTTATGTTATGTTCTTTTATTTTGTTAGTTGTTATCTTTTTTTGG
>NW_024686135.1:0-440 GCF_008729295.1 Plectropomus leopardus | reverse complement strand
CAAGTCTGAACGCACAAACAGCCGGAGAGAGCGAATTAAAACAAAAACACAGGCCTGATTTTGTTCTTGCTGTTTTTTGTTTGTTTGTTTGTTTGTTTGTTTGTTTGTTTGTTTGTCTGTTTGTGAGAAAACTCAAAATCAGAGCTGATCTTCAGTCTGTGTAAGTGAAAAAGTGAAGAATAAAAAACGTCTGAGGTTAAAATTTGGGCTCTTTTATGATGAGATATTGTGAGAAAAAAAAAAAAAAGAAAGAAAAGGCCCAGAAATAATCAGCAGCTCTATGATGACTGTTATGACATCATAGCCACAAAGCATTGTGGGAGGACGAACAAGCATCGACGTGCTTTTGATTATTTAATTAATTTTATTATTTTAAACGTTAAATTTTTCATACACAAACAATCCTTCTTCTCTAAACTCATAAGTTTGTATCTATAAAC
>NW_024686134.1:0-416 GCF_008729295.1 Plectropomus leopardus | reverse complement strand
TTTTTAAAAGATAAGTTTTGAGAAGTGATTTGGCACCAATTCTGCAATTTTCAAATCCTCAAGCAGGACGTTCCAGATCGGAGAGGTCATGACTTCAAAAAGTTGGGTCACCTTTAGTTTTGAGTTGAACCTGAAGTGTCAGCGACCTGCAAGATGTAGCTCTAATAAACATGTACTGATAAAGGAAATAATGAAAAAGAAGATAGAAAGGAACTACAAGAGACACAAAACAACCAAAAAGATGCTAAATATACCTCAAAGAGACACAGACGAGCCAAAAGAGAGGCAAAATAACCTAAAAAAAGACAGAATGACCATTAACAGATGGAACAAGACACAAAAGGAGGACAAAGAGATGCAAAGGAGGACAAATAGATGCAAAACTACTACAAAGAGACTCAAAATGATCAAAAAAC
>NW_024686133.1:0-1447 GCF_008729295.1 Plectropomus leopardus | reverse complement strand
TTATCAGTAGTTTTTGGAACATGTCATTTTTTGGCATTTTCGCCATACTATAGCCTTGCTTCTTGGGTCATTTTTTCAACATGCAATATTATGGTGTTTTGGGCCATTTTTGCAAAAGTCTTTGCTATGGCGTGTCTCGGCAGTCTATTTCATGCTGTTTTATGCTGTTTTCAGCTGTTTTTGGGACATGTCATTTTTGGCATTTTTGCCATACTATAGCCTTGCTTTGTGGGTCATTTTTTTGACATATCATTTTATGGTGTTTTTGGCCATTTTTGCAACATTCAATGCTATGGTGTCTCTCAGCATGCTACTTAATGCTGTTTAAAGCTGGTTTCAGCTGTTTTTGGGACATGCCATTTTTTGTTATTTTTGCCATACTATAGCCTTGCTTCTTGGGTTATTTTTTGCGACATGCCATTTTATGGTGTTTTTGGCCGTTTTTGCAAAAGTCTTTGCTATGGCGTGTCTCGGCAGTCTATTTAATGCTGTTTTTTGCTGTTTTCAGCTGTTTTTGGGACATGTCATTTTTGGCATTTTCGCCATACTATAGCCTTGCTTTTTGGGTCATTTTTTTGACGTATCATTTTATGGTGTTTTTGGCCATTTTTGCAACATTCAATGCTATGGTGTCTCTCAGCATGCTACTTAATGCTGTTTAAAGCTGGTTTCAGATGTTTTTGGGACATGCCATTTTTTGACAGTTTCGCCATACTATAGCCTTGCTTTGTGGGTCACTTTTTTGACATATCATTTTATGGTGTTTTTGGCCGTTTTTGCACGTTTCTATGCTATGGCGTGTCTCGGAAATGTATTTAATGTTCTTAAAATATGTTTTCAACTGTTTTTGGGACTCGTCATTTTTGGACATTTTTGCCATACTATAGCCTTGCTTTTTGTGTCATTTTTTCTACATGCTGTATTATGGTGCTTTGGGCCGTTTTTGCAACATTCTATGCTGTGGCGTGTCTAGGCACGTTATTTCCTTTGGATTTAAGCTGTTTTTAGCAGTTTTTTGGGACATGTCATTTTTGACATTTTTGCCATACTATAGCCTTGCTTTTTGGGTCATTTTTTCGACATATCATTTTATGTTTTTTTTGGCCATTTTTGCAACATTCAATGCTATGGTGTCTCTCAGCATGCCACTTAATGCTGTTTAAAGCTGGTTTCAGCAGTTTTTGGGACATGCCATTTTTTGACAATTTCGCCATACTATAGCCTTGTTTGTGGGTGACTTTTTTGACATATCATTTTATGATGTTTTTGGCCGTTTTTGCACGTTTCTATGCTATGGCGTGTCTTGGAAATGTATTTAATGTTCTTAAAATCTGTTTTCAACTGTTTTTGGGAGTTGTCATTTTTTGACATTTTTGCCATACTATAGCCTTGCTTCTTGGGTCATTTTTTGCGACATGCCATATTATGGTGTTTTTGGCCGTTTTTG
>NW_024686132.1:0-1564 GCF_008729295.1 Plectropomus leopardus | reverse complement strand
AGACATGTTGCAAAAACAGCTGAAAATAGCTTTAAATCTCATTAAATTGCGTGCCGAAATGCGCCATAGCAAATAAAGTTGCAAAAACGGCCAAAAACACCATAATCTTGCATGTCGAAAAAATGACCAAAAAAGCAAGGCTATAGTATGGCAAAAATGTCAAAAAATGACATGTCCCAAAAACATCTTAAAACTGATTAAAACTGTGTTAAATGGCGTGCCGAAATGCGCCATATCATAGAAAGTTGCAAAAATGGTTAAAAACACCATAATTTGGCATGTCGAAAAAATGACCTGAAAAGCAAGGCTATAGTATGGAAAAAATGTCAAAAAATGACATGTCCCAAAAACAGCTGAAAATAGCTTTAAATCTCATTAAATACCATGCCGAAACGCGCCATAGCATAGAAAGTTGCAACAACGGCCAAAAACACCATAATTCGGCATGTCGAAAAAATGACCAAAAAAGCAAGGCTATAGTATGGCAAAAATGTCAAAAAAGACTTGTCGCAAAAACAGCTGAAAATAATTCTAAACCACATTAAATTGCATGCCAAAACGCGTGGTAGCATACGAAGTTGCAAAAACGACCAAAACCACCATAATTTTGCAAGTTGAAAAAATGACTAAAAAAGCAAGGCTATAGTATGGCAAAAATCTGAAAAAAGACATGTCCCAAAAACAGCTGAAAATAGCTTTAAACTGTTTGCATATGTGTTCTACCACTAACAAAGTTTGACTCTTATTTAAGCTTACATGTTTTTAATATATAGCATTAAATAGCGTGCCGAGACACGCCATAGCATAGAAAGTTGCAAAAACGTCCAAAAACACCATAATTTTGCATGTCGAAAAAATGACCCGAAAAGCAAGGCTATAGTATGGCAAAAATGTCAAAAAATGACATGTCCCAAAAACATCTAAAAACTGATTAAAACTGTGTTAAATGGCGTGCCGAAACGTGCCATATCATAGAAATTTGCAAAAATAGTTAAAAACACCATAATTTGGTATGTCGAAAAAATGAACAAAAAAGCAAGGCTATAGTATGGCAAAAGTGTCAAAAAATGACATGTCCCAAACACAGCTGAAAATAGTCCTAAACCACATTAAAATTGCGTGCCAAAACGTGTGGTAGCACACAAAGTTGCAAAAACAACCCAAAAACACCATAATTTTGCAAGTTGAAAAATGACCAAAAAAGCAAGGCTATAGTATGGCAAAAATGTCAAAAAATGACATGTCCCAAAAACATGTAAAAACTGATTAAAACTGTGTTAAATGGCGTGCCGAAATGCGCCATATCATAGAAAGTTGCAAAAACGGTTAAAAACACCATAATTTGGCATGTCGAAAAAATGACCTGAAAAGCAAGGCTATAGTATGGAAAAAATGTCAAAAAATGACATGTCGCAAAAACAGCTGAAAATAGCTTTAAATCTCATTAAATAGCTTGCCGAAATGCACCATAGCAAATAAAGTTGCAAAAACGGCCGAAAACACCAAAATTTTGCCTTTCGAAAAAATGACCAAAAAAGCAAGGCTATAGTATGGCAAAAATGTC
>NW_024686131.1:0-246 GCF_008729295.1 Plectropomus leopardus | reverse complement strand
ACTAACTGAAACTAAAACAAACAAGCAGGTGATTGAAAAAAAGTTTTAAAAAAAATAGAAACCTCCTTGATTTTGTTGTTCAGTACGGTCTGCTGGGTCTCCACTGTCACCATCAGTTTATCCACATCCTCCTTTTTTTGCTCTTCTTTGCTGCGACTCTGAATCATGAAAAAGTGTGACTGAACATCTTTACAATGAGCACTATTACAAAGAAAAATATATACATGTTTTTTGCAATGTGTGCAT
>NW_024686130.1:0-497 GCF_008729295.1 Plectropomus leopardus | reverse complement strand
CTTCTATTTTCACTCATCTTCACTTTATTCCTTTATCTCTTTTCTTTTCTCTTTTCTCTTCTCTTTTTAACCTTTTAGGACTTTAATGTCCTAATTGAGCCTTTAGGACTTTAACGTCCTAATTTCGCCTTTAGGACTTTAACGTCCTAATCTCGCCTGGCGCCAGGCCTACTATTTTAACTCTTTACTCCAATTCGACTATTCCTCAAAGTCAACTATCACGCAGTCACTAATTTACACATGTCTTAGAGTCGTTGGCCCCGACCTTCTTTATTTTGCATGGTTATTTAGCACACAAACGTAATAGTTCCACTTATTCTACACTTTGACTTTAATTTTAACCTTTTTCTTCTTTTTCTTTTCTTATTCTTCTTCTCTATTACATATTTCTATTTCTATTCTCTTTTCTCATTTCCTTATTTCTCTTTTCTCTTCAATATTCCTTTACTGTATTTCCTTTATCTCTTATTTCTTATTTCTTCTTCTTGTACCTATAT
>NW_024686129.1:0-358 GCF_008729295.1 Plectropomus leopardus | reverse complement strand
CCTTAATGTAATGCTCTGGTACCAGCAAACAAAGAGCGGTCGGATGACCTTCATTGGATACAGCTACATTGGCAGTGACCCCAATTATGAAAAGCAGTTTAAAGATCAGTTTGAAATGACAAGACAAGACGTCAAAACAGGAGCTCTGATTATTACCAACGTGACTCCGTCAGACTCTGCTGTGTATTTCTGTGCTGCCAGTACACAGTGATGTGGTTCAATGCCACTCCCTCACTAAAAACCCTCGTCTCTTGTCACATGAGGCAGTGTGTCTCCATACACAGTCTCACTGAAGGAAGTTTCACCAGCAGCAGAGAAAACCTGGACAATGTCTCCAACTTTGATCGGATTTATTATC
>NW_024686128.1:0-567 GCF_008729295.1 Plectropomus leopardus | reverse complement strand
GTGCATTCTCTTTTATTTTATTAATGAATAATCACAACTAAGAAATAATTGATGCACTGAGGCAGTTGTTTGTCCTACACTGTCTGCTGCAGGTACATGTTTTTGCCTGTGCAGTAATAGGCTAATGTACTCCATAACTGTCCAGATGCAGTCTGGAAACGTTTGCAGAGGCTACCTCTGGAGAAGGGCCTTCTAATGTACCATCTACACATCTCCTGTGGAAGCGTGGAAATTTAGCCAATTATTTGTGGTTCCTGAGAAACTGCTGTTATCATTGTTGTTGTTATTACTGAATATAACTGTTAAATCTTGTAAAAACTAAGTGCAGGTCTTATTTGTATTAAATAAAGTTAGTTTGTACAGTGCCTGCTTTACATGAAGTAGAATGAAACAACAGACTTAATGCAGTGGCGTAACAGTATGGATTTATTGTATGTTTGAATTCAGCTGCAGGTCAAGCAGCAGATACCACCAGCATCACCACATCCAGCCAATTTTAGAGTGTAAAACCTGATGTCTCTGATACACTGCAATGTTACCATAGTTGGCCTACTATTATTATGTAAT
>NW_024686127.1:0-206 GCF_008729295.1 Plectropomus leopardus | reverse complement strand
TAAATAACTGGAAATGCTGCCTAACTCTTCCTCCTTCACCTAGCTTCAGTACCTTAGCCTCGTCTTCCTGCAAGTAGCCTCCTTTTGCACTGCAGTACCGTCGGAGATCCATGGAAGGTGTTGGTCTCTCCATAACAAGGATCAGTTCCTCCTCTAGAGCAAAGCAGTCCAGCAGGGAGATAGCTGCAGATGTCCCAGCTGATTCA
>NW_024686126.1:0-453 GCF_008729295.1 Plectropomus leopardus | reverse complement strand
GGCTGTGGGATCAAAAATGTCAGTTTGAATGGGTTTCAATGGAGCATTTTTTGACCTGAACAGTCTGAAGTTAACTATTTAGTTTCCACAGTGTATTTTAGACTTATTGTAGGAGCTGAGCTGCAAATTCACTGATTACACTAAATCTCTGCGGAGGCTTTAACTCATTCACTCCTCTCAGGTGAAACAGCAAAGAGTCAATAAAAGACGTTAAAACTCATCAGCACTCACCTGTTGGTCAGGTGAGGTCCCCGTGAATCACAGCGCGGGTAATCATCATTTAAAATGTTCGAAAGAAACTTTTTATGACGTAATCCACTCGGGCTTTTTTCGGCGTCCCTCGCGCTCTCAGCTCGGGTTACAGGTGACGATGGCTGCGGTCCAATACGTTTTTTAGGAAGGCTCGTGACTGAGTGAGATAACCGGAAGTACCTGAGCGGCCGCCATAATAAG
>NW_024686125.1:0-241 GCF_008729295.1 Plectropomus leopardus | reverse complement strand
CTGGCTTCCTTTAACCCATGTTACAAGGTATGAGGGCACGTTTTTGTAAAAACGGTGTTCCCACGTTCATGGAAAACCTGGAGAAGTCATGGAATTTCACATTTACATTTTTCAGGCCTGGAAAAGTCATGGAATTGGTAAATATCGTTGAAAAAAGTTCCACAGTATTCTTCTGGATATGACCTTCCCAATGTAACATCACAGCAAATGTACTTTCTATAGCTGTTGAATGGGGCAGGGG
>NW_024686124.1:0-350 GCF_008729295.1 Plectropomus leopardus | reverse complement strand
AAGTGGTCCTGAAACAGGTAAAACCAATGTCTGCAGTATCACATATCGGTCAAGTTTTTGACTGATACTGAATTTTCCTTTTCAACACCACATGACCCTGCTATCAGCAGAGTGGACGGATATATCAGCTGGTACAGGTTGTAAGATTTGATCACATGACCTTCGAGTTATGAAGCAAGCACCTTAACTCTCAGAGCTAATCCTCCTGGCACTTAAGCTCTTTTCGAATTTTCTTTTGCCTCTGTACTTAGAACAATAGCATTCAAAATACACCTGTGCCAAGCAAGATTTGAACTCACAACTTTCGAGTCACGAAGCAAGCGCCTTAACCCTCAGAGCCAGTCCTCTTG
>NW_024686123.1:0-433 GCF_008729295.1 Plectropomus leopardus | reverse complement strand
GGGACCTGAGGACAGCAATCTTATTAATAAAAAACTGCAGAAAATCCTCACACAGCAATGAAGAAGGCTCAACACAGGCAGCATCACACGGATTGACGAGAGCATCAAATACATTAAAAAGGACCTGAGGTTTGTGAGCATTCACAGAAACAAGTGTGGAGAAATATTCAGTTTTAGCAGCTTTCACCGCATGCTGATAGGTTAGGAGACAGTCACGAAGGAGATCCCAATTAATTTGTAACCTATCCTTCTTCCACTTCCTTTCTGCCTGTCTACATGCGTGTCTGAGCGCACGGGTGGACTCGTTCAGCCAAGGCTCAGTCTGTGGCTTAACACGCTTAACAGTCACGGGAGCAATAGAGTCCAAAATGTCATTGCAGAGTGAATCAAACATAGACACACAGACATCAACACTGCGATCGCCAAGATCATC
>NW_024686122.1:0-987 GCF_008729295.1 Plectropomus leopardus | reverse complement strand
ACTTCATTTATCTATTATTTATTTTATTCTATTGTATTTTAATTTTTTTCCCCTTTCTCTCTCTAATTACTTATTTATTTTTTTCTTTTCCTCCCTTTTTTTTTTTTTTTCATTTCCTGCCTGCTTCCACCGTTAATACTGTTGTAAATACTTGCAGCTGCCATTATTGTAATTAGCATTGTTGTCACCGTTTTCATTGTTGTTGTTGTTATTGTTGCTGTTGTTTTTGTTGTCTCTTGTGTCTTCCCCTCCCCTCTGTGTCCCCCAACCTCTCTCTTTTCTCTCTTCCTATCCACTCTAACGTTGTGCTGTCCGGTAGCCTTGCCAATAAATCTCAGTTCGGACTGCAACAGGAGGAAGTATGTCAGACTCCTCCTTTGCAGAGCAAATCTGTTATGGCACCTCAAGGCATCCAGGCCTCTCATACTGCATGCCTAAGCTGCCGAACAGGACAGGTTAAAACAAAAAAAAAAAAAGAAACATTTTATGATTTTTAACACATAATAAATGAGGCATTCTGGTGTACTGTGAGGGGAAAATAGAGGGAAAAGACAACATTGCTTCAGATAATATATGTGTACAGGGCTCTCAAGTTTTGAACTGAGTTCAGAGTGAGATTTTGGCGGTGATTTGAAGTGAGGATGGGGCTCTTATCTGATAATGACACATAAATTCGTACAAATATGCAGGTGTGTGTGTGTATTTGGAGGAACTCGGGAGAGGAAAAGCAGCAATGTGATAACAAATTAGGATTTTAATTTTAATTTTAATTAGCCTGCTTGCTCTGCCTGAAAAGGAAAAAACCTGACGATCAGCCGATTCAATATGTGTAATATAGTGGGGCTGTTAAGCTCTTAAAATATGGACAATCGTGCTTTTTGTGAAAGAAGGAGTTTGTTCTTCAGGACATAGGCTTTAATTTAAGATGTGGAGGCATTCTCAGTTTGACCTCTGAGGTCAGCTAGCTTGCTTTTTTCAGAGATTTTT
>NW_024686121.1:0-1494 GCF_008729295.1 Plectropomus leopardus | reverse complement strand
TGCTAGAGCCCAACTGATTTTTCAATATACCTATATTATCAGCTGATATGAGCCTTTCACAGACATAACGGAGCAAATCAACCTTGATGCATATTTTTTGCCTTTATGTGTAGATAGGAAAATTGTTCAGACCATATAATGCAGAAAATGATGCAGGGTGGTTTTGAAATAGTTGCATTCTATAGTTTGTCCAGCAGATGGTAAGCCTGCAGCAGCGCTGTAAGTGGCAGATCACAACACACACGCGCTAAAATTACTTAGCACATCTCCAGCCTTAGCTCTACATGGAGGAAACACTAACTCACTGCTGCGTGCAGTATTTCGTTTTCACAGGGAGACATGGGTGCATCAGTCGACATTCAGAAAGTAACCCAGACATGCGCGGCGGTGCAAGTTTCATCACTGCTTGCGGTTTTATTTTTTGTAATTATTTAAACTTTTGACATATTTGACAACTCAGTTCTGCAATATTCTTGAGACAACATTTAAACATTTGTTTTTGGTCTTTTCAGCTTTATTGCTCTGTTTAAAACATTTGTTAGAGGTAATCAAATATAATTTGCATTACTTTGAATTAAAACTATATATTTTTAGTAGGGTAACTAGAAATCTGTACCACTTTAAGTAATTTGGGTCAACTGTTTCCAATGTGGTGACCAGGTCACAGAAAAAAAAAAAAATCATAAATGTCAGACTGCGCTGCACTGATCAAATACAAATTAAGATTCTGTTTTAAGTGTACCTTTTGCAAATTTGTGAATCCTAGCGTGGAATGGGCTCTAAGGGGAATCATGAGAAACTGAACGTCAGCAGGGTACTTACACCACCTGAAAATGCTACTTGAACCTTAAATACTGTTTGGAAAAAAAAATGCACAGGCTCATCACTGTGGAGGCAGAAACAGGTCTCTGCCTCCAGACCAGTTATATTTATTTTATTATATTTGTTCACAAAACTCAAAATAAGCAATGTAATCAGACAGGCAGGGACAAACTGCTGAAAAGAAAACAACATTAGACAAGAACCTCAAAACTCTTAAAGTGTATAAAAATATGTCTTTATTACAATTATTTGTCTTTTAAAAAGGCCTTAAGATGAATTCTTAATAGTGTTATTATAAAAACAGTCCAAATGAAAGTAACCCAAATGAAACCAAGCTGAGGCCACTTGTGGAGAGGCACCACCACACAGTCACACAGCAATCCTCACAGCAAAAAAATGGTGCAGCCTTTGTGTCCCTGTGCAGTTACACACAAAAAGTGAAGGAAAAGGACTCACAAAAGGATTGGAACTACTGAGATGTAACCCAGTTGGCTTAAAATACAAAACTACACTACAACTCAGAAAAATATGTCAAAATAAAACAAACCAACAGACGACAACAAAATAAATCACAAAGGTCACCATTCAAGGGCCAAAACAATACAAATGTGGTAATTCCAATTTAACTCGACACAAATTGCAAACAAATGAGCAAAATAGGACTGAACTAAG
>NW_024686120.1:0-751 GCF_008729295.1 Plectropomus leopardus | reverse complement strand
TTGGTTGAGACTCCCGCCTACGCCTCCCAACCCGTCTGGGCCGGGGTTGTTGGCACCGGGCTGCCACCGAATTTTCCCTCTCATCCTGTGCACCATGTCGTTTCGTCCACGGTTCTGGTCTCCTTTCCAATCGTTTTCTGTTGTGGCGGCCTTTGCCTACTTTCACCCTGGCCACAGCCGATCCTCCCTTCCGCCCTCCTGGCGCTTTCTCCGGTTCCCTCCGATCTTCGTACCCAGATTCTTGACTGCACCGGGCCGCCAGTGCCCTCTACTGCTTAACATCGATGCCTGCAGCGGATTGCTTTGCTGGGGAGTCCGGCATTGGGATGCCATTGCCCCCGGCCGTGCACGCCCGGCAACCACACCACTTCGCTTTCGCTGGGGCATCTGGCACCAAGGTGCCGCTGCCCCCAGTTGTACGTTCACAGTGACTTCGACAGTTGGCTCTCCTTGGGGCATCTGGCACCGAGATGTCGGGGGCCCACAGACGTACGACATCGGCTACTGCAACGGTTCACTCTCCTTGGGGCTTCTGGCACTGGGCTGCCAGTGCCCTCTACTGCTTACCCTCGAAGCCTGCATCCGCATTGTTCCCCGGGGGGGGGCTTCCTTTCTCATCCGTTGCCTGTCGCTTCTTCCGTCCCGTCGCTCATGGCCTCCGTCTCTCTCGTTGCGCCCAGCCGCGCCGAGCTCTGGTTCTGGCTCCGTCTGCTCGGCGATTGGAACGATTCTCCTTCTTTATGACGATCAC
>NW_024686119.1:0-373 GCF_008729295.1 Plectropomus leopardus | reverse complement strand
ATGGAAATGAATTCAACTTGTAATTGTGTTTTATCAACATTTTTTAAGATAATAATAATTCTGATAATTAATATAGTTGAACAGATATTATCCCCTAGCTTTAAAAAAAATATTTTTCTAAATCTCTAAATTTCTAGCAATTTGCGGGACGTTGCTCCATGCCTTTTTTCCCCAAGTTTCCAAAAGAAATCAAAATCAACCTATCTACGTTCTAAACAAAGCCAGACTCCAACACTGAGGTTTTTCACTGAAAAGTCATATTTATGAAAAAACGAGCAAACGACTGGATGAATGAGATTTGGATGATACTGCACAAATTGTGCCGTGGGTGATTCAGTGATGAGAAAGGGTGACAGGGGTGATTCAATGGTCT
>NW_024686118.1:0-359 GCF_008729295.1 Plectropomus leopardus | reverse complement strand
TATGGAAGTATTTCACTGATGCAATTGGTCTTTTCCCCTTTGAAATCCGGGAAAATATTTTGGTTTCTTTCAAAAACATGGGGGACAAGGCAATGAGTAACTTAATAAGACATGGCCCACAAATCAGCAAGATTAGTAGAACAAAAAACTATCTGAAACTAAGAAAAAAAAGAAAAGAAAAGAATATAAAAATGGAAAACAAACAAACAATACATACTTGTAGAATACATACATACATTGTATGTAGAATACATATACATTCTTGTATATAACTTTAATTCCATGGTTCTGTTTCTTGCACTGTTACACTGTTACTTGTGTTACTTGTTTTGTTTTGCACTGTAAGACTCGTACTTTTT
>NW_024686117.1:0-844 GCF_008729295.1 Plectropomus leopardus | reverse complement strand
CCGAGGCATTTGTACATCTGTCGGCACATACTGAGATTAGAATTAGACAAAGGTCTAGGCTGTTTGTGTTTCAAGTAACAGGCTCGTGTACGACAAGTCCTGTTGCAGTCTGTGCAGAATACAGCATCAGAATAATGAGTAGCGCAGTCGGGGTTGAGACAGAGATTGCAATGATCGAGACAGAAGTGTTTCTCGTGGGACTTGTAGCCCCCGTGACAGTAACTGCATACGTACAAGAGTCCTAAAAGAGCTTTTAGATTTTTTATACCGTAGTAGTGGTTTTGAAACAAGAAAAGATACAAGGGATGAGGTGACTTGGGAAAATCTGTTTCGACCGGTAAAAGAGTTCGATCCTCAGATCGTCGGCAATACACCACAATTTTACGATTCAGTATCTGTTCAAATCTGCCTATGTCGCTAAGGGCTACTTCCATCTGATCGTTCAGGCCTGCCAAACGTTGCAACTCTCTACCGCGTTCGTGGGCTTGACTATCTGTAAAATTGGGATTTGTGAGATGAGCCAAGTTGACGACGAAGCAGAGACGGTCGTTTTCATTGTTTACCACATACAGGTGAGATCGTTTCAGGTTGCTATCTAACAGTTTATGCTGCTTTCGTCTAGCACCGCCTCGTGGATTTTGCATCACTTGAAGGACTATTTCTAGACGGGAGCCTTCGTTGATCTGACCGTTAGATTGTATCAACCTTGCTAACAAGCCTTCAAAAGCCGACACTATGTTATTATCGTCTTGATCATCGTATTTAATGATAATGTGATCTCGCACGTTTTCACCGATTATCTCTAGCTGTATGATGTTGTTACGTCTAACCTCGGGTCTGACTC
>NW_024686116.1:0-538 GCF_008729295.1 Plectropomus leopardus | reverse complement strand
GTTAAGGGCCCTCCTTTGTATTTAAATTTGCATTATTTTGCCTTTTTACCAAATATTTTGTTCAGTTGCTGCTCTCTTATTTGCTGCTGTAACAAAACAATTTCCCTCAGGATTAATAAAGTATTTCTTTTCTATTTGATACTCTATTCTAATAAACAAGAAATAATAAGATAATACCATATGTGCAAATTAGCTAATTTTGCCTTCTTGTTTTTGTTCTGCGCCTCTGATGGCTATTACCTTTTCATTTTCTTTCACTCCAGTGCTCCCGTTATACACCCCGCCATTTACATTATGTTCTTATTTGATGTATTGACACAGGTATCATTGTGTTACTTTATATAATAAGCCGTTTACATATACATATGGAACAGGCTGGTGCCCTACGGAAGCCCACAGTGGAAAAAAACAAACACTGGCTCCAGATTAGGCCATTCATGTTTTCGCGTCAGTCTGCAGTTTTCCTGCATGCTTGGCACACAGAAGTTTCAGTTGTGCAACTTCACCACTTGATGCCACAAAATGTTACACAACAGAC
>NW_024686115.1:0-295 GCF_008729295.1 Plectropomus leopardus | reverse complement strand
CGCACCACTGTTGCCATTTTAACAACAGATGTCGTTTGGGGGTCAAGTGGGGCCTCTGAACAATGTCAATCACACTCTGGCGGCAATCACACCGCCCCCACAGGAGCGGGGCATCATTACGATGGAAATAATCGATTTCAGGATTTTATGAATTGATATTGAATTGGTAAAAAACATACTGCAATGCAATGATGAATCAATTTGTTTACCCTGCCCTGCACAAAACAACAACAAGGAGACACAAAAGGACAAAAAAGGACACAAAATGACATAACAATACACAAAATTGCCCCAA
>NW_024686114.1:0-843 GCF_008729295.1 Plectropomus leopardus | reverse complement strand
TTTTTTAAATAACATGCAAAGGCTTGTAATGCACGTGTTAAAGAAAAGAAAAAATGCCAAAATATATTTTTCAGAAGTAACCCCCATTTTTTTCCCTCAAAACTTGCCAAATATAAAAAAGACCAACATTTTTAACATTTCTTTTCTTAAAAAGTAATAAAGCAATTAATTTCTAAAAAAATCCATCCATATTTATTTTCAAATAATTTCATTAATTTGTCAAATATATATAATGTTAAAGATGCCACGTGAGGAGTTAGCTGACAAATTAAGTAGGGATGCACGATAATTATCGCACCGATAACAGGACTTTTGACGTCACACCGATAATTCCGATAATAACATTCTTGGGCGATAAATAGAACCGATAATTATGACCATGAGTTGCTTTGATTTGTCCCGTGTTGCCATGGTTTCGCTCCTCCAGTCCTACACACACTGCATCATGCTGCGTGTCAAACTGCTGCTGCCGGTGTCTCCGCCGGTGTCTGCTCCGCTCTCATTGTCCGCTGGTGTCTCCATCGGTGTCTCCGATTGTCCACTCCGCTCTCTTTCTCCGGTGAAGCGTCCTTTCTGCTGACATTGTCCGCCGGTGCCTCCGCTGATGTCAAAAATAAGTTATCTGTATCGCTCACGGGAAGATGGAAATTATCGGTTTATCGGTATCGGTTGAAAAAATAATTATCGTGCATCACTGATATAAACTGATTTAAAATTGAAATCTGATTTAAGATAAAGTTTATTAACGTGTCTTCAATAATTCGATCACGCAACGTCACCTGTTTTCTGCAGAATGTGCCGACTCTGCATCCTGTTGATTCTTATTATTGATGTGATTTGACG
>NW_024686113.1:0-813 GCF_008729295.1 Plectropomus leopardus | reverse complement strand
ATTGTGTGATGTAAATTCAGGGGCATTATTACAGAAAAATATCCTGTCAGCTTATCCTATCTGAATTTTAAAGATTGGAAATATCCTATATTACTATTACTGAAGCAATTCCTAAATTTATGGCTGTGTCCTATCTATAGCTGTAAATATGATTCTTTAGTCAGCGCTTGTTCTCTCAGGCCCGCCTCTATGCTTGGAGCATGAGTTCACAAATTGTATATTTGATTAGAATATAGTAAGCTTACTCATAGATGGACAAGACACAGTGTTAGTGCCCTAAGGTACTGTACTGTACTGAAGGTACTGTAGATTTATTAGTCATTTTTTAAAACAAAGTTTAAAATTCCATTTGTCCTTGAGCCTGCTACATCTTTGGAGTTGAAGGATGAGCTACCTTGTTACTGTGTGCATAAAAAGACAGTTATGAGGAAGAGGAAGCACTGAACATGTTGGTGGAGGAGAGAAAAAACTTTTCGGGAAATTTTCGTTGCAATTATTTGAATTATTAAGTTTACTACTTACTGATATTTAAGGCTTCATCACACAGTTTGAGTCAATCTTGTAACCAACTGGCTATTGACTCAACAACAATCAGCCTGTTGGGGTGAAGGCAATATTTCAATCAATCTGGTGTAGCCAACAGGTATTGCAAAATGTTCTGATCCTAACTCTTCACGTGTTGCCAATTTGTCAGTGAGTAGCCTTTCAATCATATTTCAGTGTCGACAGTGTTCTCACTTTTTATTGTCATTGCCACACAGATCACAGATTTTGGCAGTTATTTGAATTTGAAACAAGGTCTACGACATCCTT
>NW_024686112.1:0-407 GCF_008729295.1 Plectropomus leopardus | reverse complement strand
AACAAATCTTTTTGTATTTTTTTTAGGTATTTTATATTTACAGATTCCATAACACAGTCTGTTCACACAAATGCTAATGAGACAAATTTATCTAAGTGTTTTTTGTTTTTTGGATGGATGATGGGTGGGTGGGAGGATGGATGATGGATGGATGGTGGATGGATGATGGATGGATGGATGGGTGGATGGGTGGATGGATGGATGGATGGATGGATGAATGGATGGATGGATGATGGATGGATGATGGGTGGGTGGGAGGATGGATGGATGGTGGATGGATGATGGATGGGTGGGTGGATGGATGGAATGATGATGGATGAATGAGTGGGTGGATGGATGGATAGCTGGATGGATGGATGATGGATAGGTGGGTGGGTGGATGGATGGATGATGGATGGGTGGGTGGG
>NW_024686111.1:0-673 GCF_008729295.1 Plectropomus leopardus | reverse complement strand
CGACTACGGAGCCCAGGATTGACCAACCGATAGCTCAGGAACGACACAACACAGTGTTCTCTTTAAGGAACAATAATGCTTCCCTATTTATTGCAGATGGGAAGACCACAATAATAACACATTTATTACAACTCTTACCCCGGTAAGTATGAAAATAAAAAATAAAATAAAATAATGTCCTGCAGCTGCTTTAATTTCTAGTGTTCAGTTCAGTCAGTTAGCACCGTATAGGTGAAATATCAGTTCCACCTCACTGGGGTGTGGGTGTGTGTGTGTGTGTACTGGTGCAAAAGGATTCAGGTTCCACGACGTCGGTTTCTAAGCGTCCACTGGGGTCTGGCTCGCCATCAACTTCTATTGGCTCCAACTTCCAGGCAGGTCCGTATCTCAATGGAATCCAACGAAAAAAACCTGACCGATGCTTTCTCCTCCCGAGCGGCTCCTCTAGCTGCACTCACGCAGGTCCTGGTCGTCCGGGGGATCTTCTCCAACAGTTTTCTCCGTGTTTTCTCCGTGTTTTTCAGTGTTTTATCGTCCAAAAGTGTGTTTTTCATGACTCGTGCTCAATGTGGCTTGCTCTCTTTCTTCTAGCGGCTTCAAGAGGAAGTGTACCTGCTCCGAGCGGGTCAGAGGGTGGGAGCTTATCTTCCGATTTGATGAAAAGTCCGTCTTC
>NW_024686110.1:0-1133 GCF_008729295.1 Plectropomus leopardus | reverse complement strand
TTTCTTAAAGTTGCACTGTGGGTTTCTGCCTGTGTTGCACAGAGGCGTGGTAATAAACCTCTGATCTGAAGTGAGGGCAACCCAAAACTTATTTACACTCTGCAATTATGCTTATGACATTTGCACACTGTACAACTTTCAAAGTCAACAGTTTGCTATATAATCACATTACACGACTGTCTGTCTTAAAACTGGGTGTCTTGAAGTTATCGTAATGTTCAAAAAATCAGCAACAAAACCAAATGTGGAGATATTTCACTATAGGAGGAATCCCGGACAAGTCTGTCTGGTCAACAAAACACATGCAAGAAGTGATCTGAAAAAACAAGCAAAGTCCAACTCAAGACAAGACTTCTCCCCTCCAAAAACGAATGTCTGCAAGAAGCTAGAGATCCAAGTTGTTTGTGCACTTGAAAAAAGAGAGTGATGACTGGTCGCTCTGCAGAATCATGCTTAGATCAAAATCTTGTGTCAGATTCTCATGGAAAACAGGAAACAACAGGACACAAAGGAAAGCAATCCGGGCACTCCAAAAATAAATTAACAAGGAAAGAAATATTAAAAGCCTTGAATGTAATGGCTAAATCATTAGAAGAGCTAATATGTATCAACCACTTAAAGTCTTTGTTGGGGCTTTAGAAGCCACAAGAAAGGCTTTTTAATATTTCCTTCCTCTTTGCCTGGATTACCTTCCTGTGTATCTTGTTTGTGCACTGATTTGTAGCGAAAAACCAAGGAAGATAAAGAAAATATTGGGGGAGACGGGCGCAGCAAGGTTTGTCTGTTCTGCTTGAGGATGTTCTGTTGAAGTTGTTGGGCTGTGACTCTGTGATGTTTCACTTGCCTATATCCTGCGCTCTCATTGGCTTTAGGCCATCACTGCTGTAATTGTCCATCAAACCATTTTACATGCTACAAATTTTGGATTTGCAGATTACAGATTCGGATATTTAACCCTTAGAAACCTGAAAAGTGGCTTGACTTGTTTCAAAAACACGGGAAGAAGGTACAAGACAAATATCTGAAATTCAGCCCAAAAAAAGGGACAGAAAAATTTTGAAACAAAAAACAAAGCAAAATATTAAATACATATATAGATGAAATAGTTTATAATAATTGTAATATTACTAATT
>NW_024686109.1:0-679 GCF_008729295.1 Plectropomus leopardus | reverse complement strand
GAGTGCTCCAGCACAGCCCACTGTACAGACAGGCCATCTACCCTCCTCCAGGGCATTTCATCCTCTCAGACGGCGGGTACCCGTGCCTCCAACACCCACTCCCCCTCATCACTCCCTACAAGCGGCTGGTACAAGGTGTGGGAACCCAGTGCTTCAGCGGCCATCATTGCAGGGCGCACGCTATCATTGAGTGTGCCTTTGGAATGATGAAGACCAAGTTTCGCTCCATCTTCCTGCAAGTGCTGGAGGTGCACCATACCTTTGTGCCTCAGGTACGTCATCACTCAACAGGATTTCATTTTAATGGTGAAGTAGAGTAAATCAAAATTAATGAATTTTTTTTTTTTCATTTCAGGTCATAACAGCATGTGCCATTCTGCACAACATATGCCTCGGAGCAGGAGACATCATGGCCCCACAGGATGAGCTGCAGGACGACATGCCGGAGGATGAGGGGGAGAACGGGTTGGGGGCTGTCAGTGGTACTCTGTGGCAGGACCAGCTGGCTGCGGAGGTGTCTGCCTCGGAGGAGGTTCACTCCGACTCCATCTTTAGTTGGCAAGTAAAATAATTTGAAGGCTGAAGTGTTTTGTAGAGTGTTTTGTTTGTTGAAATAATTTGTGGTGGGATGTGCTTTGTCTAAATAAAGGGGTGAAGTAGTACTTTGTTTGCACTTTGT
>NW_024686108.1:0-807 GCF_008729295.1 Plectropomus leopardus | reverse complement strand
CTCAGGTTTATATAGCATCTTTCAGGGTACCCAAGGCCACTTTACAGAGAGAAATAAGTCAAAAATAAAGAAAATTAATACATAACAAAACAAGAACACGAAAAATAATAACACTGACTGTTGTAGATAAGTGGGCAGGAGGCCACATAGCTTTATGATGGTCACATGGATATACACTGACAAGGCACATAAATGGTTAAATAAAGGCTAAATAAAAAATAAATAAATAAAATAAAATAACAGCTACAGTCTGGAAAGTTAAAATTAAAGTACTTTACTGTACATCTGTCTTTAAAATCAGGAAAAGAAAACATTTACAATGTTACCATAAGAAGATACCAAGTCTCATATCACAATATCAATATAATATCAATATTTATCTATAGCCCTATAAATATGTCACACAAATACAAGTTATCTAACTCCTGCTGAAAGAGCACACCAGCACATTTCCTAAAATGGTTAATATAGTATTCACTTGATATTTTTGACATTAAGGTGAGTCAACGTGAAAGGAGCATCATTAAAGGGTTAACTGTACCAGCACACCTCCCAGCAGCCTCTGTAGGTCACAGAGAACAAAGTCAAAGCAACCTGTAAATCTCCCGCTCCTTCACTGGGCCTCATTTAACGTCTGACCTTTAACCTCTGAGTTTTTCCTGCTCAAATAAACAACAGAAAAATGTTGAGATGATTGACGGCGGCCTCAGAGACAGTAAGCATGTAGTCACATGAGCATGTGTGTTTTTGTGTGTGTGTGTGTGTGTGTGTGTTTGTTAAGTGGAAGTAAAGATGAAGTGTGACAAC
>NW_024686107.1:0-381 GCF_008729295.1 Plectropomus leopardus | reverse complement strand
CAAAAGTAAGCAAGAAATTAGTAAGAAGCACAAGAAAATAACCTGAAAATTAACACAATCCCCCTGAAAACAAAAAAAACAAGTAAAAAAAGAAAAGAAAAAAGGACATGACCTGAATAACTGCTTTAAAATGATAATAATTCTATAAAATTCTAGAAAAATAATTTGTATTTTTCTCTAGACATTTTCTCTAGCTAAAAAAAAACATTTTCTAAATTTTATTAATTTCTTGCATATCTTGCCAAGTTGATCATTGCATTTTTTCTGTTTTTTCTGTTTTTTTAAGAAATCAAACAGACAAAGGGCTAAATAAAGCTAAATTAAATTTTTCAAGAGCTTATTTGTAAGCTATTGATGAGAAAAGATAAATCTCAACTTTTT
>NW_024686106.1:0-695 GCF_008729295.1 Plectropomus leopardus | reverse complement strand
TCGGATCATTACCAGATCTGATCAGCTGATATATGAGGTCTCTGTTTATCTCGCAGACATTCAGTCAAATCTTGTAAAAGCTTTTTTAATGTAAACAATAAAACAATAAAAGACAGAACATGTAGTTTTTATCAGGAGCCAAATACTTTCTCTGCTGTGTCACTGCTGCACATCGAACTTACACCGCGTGTTTTTACTGCAGCGTGTTTTTATTGCCGCGTGTTTTTACTGCCGCGTGTTTTTACTGCAGCGTGTTTTTACTGCAGCGTGTTTTTACTGCAGTTTGTTTTTACTGCAGTGTGTTTTTACTGCAGTTCGTTTTTACTGCAGCGTGTTTTTACTGACGCGTGTTTTTACTGCAGCGTGTTTTTACTGCAGTTCGTTTTTACTGCAGCGTGTTTTTACTGCAGCATGTTTTTACTGCCGCGTGTTTTTACTGCAGCATGTTTTTACTGCAGTTTGTTTTTACTGCCGCGTGTTTTTACTGCAGCGTGTTTTTACTGCAGCGTGTTTTTACTGCAGTTTGTTTTTACTGCCGCGTGTTTTTACTGCCGCGTGTTTTTACTGCAGCATGTTTTTACTGCAGTTTGTTTTTACTGCCGCGTGTTTTTACTGCAGCGTGCTTTTACTGCAGTTTGTTTTAACTGCTGCATGTTTTTACTGCAGCATGTTTTTACTGCAGCATGTTTTTACTG
>NW_024686105.1:0-296 GCF_008729295.1 Plectropomus leopardus | reverse complement strand
TGGTTGCGTTGAAATGACCCGTAGCATCGGTCTGTTGTAGTAAAAAAATATCCCCTCCAGCTCTCTGTGGTCTTTTCACATATACAGTTGTACAGGTGAGGCAGCGTGGCTGGTAGCACATAACTGCGGTGAATAGTTTTGAGCATGTGGATAATGCCAGGCTTTTCCACTGTATATACAGGCACCATATCCTCAGCGATATGCATCAGTAACAGCTTTGCAGCGGGTCGCTGGGACGCAACGGGACAATGATTCTACTAATGTCGGGTGCTTTTTACCGGCTGTTTGTGTGCTGA
>NW_024686104.1:0-587 GCF_008729295.1 Plectropomus leopardus | reverse complement strand
TCACCTCTCAGCTGCAGCCCATCAGCAATCAGTACCTGATAAAAGCCTCCTCAGCACACACACTCGTCGCCAGATCGGTCTTTCGCAGCATGCAAGACTTTCCAGCGTTTACCTGCCCTGATCACCCGAAGCCGACCTTGCCTGTCCCCGACCTGCTCTGCCCGCCTGCTCCCTGGAGAACCTACCTGCCTTTTGTTCCTGACCACGTGTTCTGCTTCGGCGTTCCTGATCTGCTCCGCTGGTTACGAAACCTCCGCCTGTCCCCGACGATCCTTCTGCCTGCTCCCCATCGGCACCGCTGCATTCACGGACTGCTCCGCCGGCTACGAAATCTCCGCCTGTCCCCGACCACTCTTCCGCTCTCTCCTCGACGGCACCTCCACACGTGTCGCCGATCCAGCGGATGACGGGATTTCCTCCTCGACGGCGTCGAGTGCAGTAAGCTCCGTTTCTTCCCACCGTCCATTCACCAGAGACTTTGTTTGGGCGTTCCGCTCGATGAACGGACAATTACTAGTACTGTTTCATCATTGGTGCATTTTCTGTGTTGGTTTAAATAAACGTCATTACCAACTAGAACTGTTAAT
>NW_024686103.1:0-899 GCF_008729295.1 Plectropomus leopardus | reverse complement strand
GTCTTTTAAAAATGTATTTGTTTATTTACATTACATCCCCATTAGTTTTTACCGTAGCAACAACTATTCTTCCTGGATAGTTGCACTTCCGTCTGTTCAAAATAAGTGAAAGTTTAGTTTTTGGTTTTTGTTTTTTTCTACTGTAGGTCACTTGCACTGAACTGTGACCCCTAAACCAGGATGTGATCTAACATTGACTTTTGTGTAACGTTACAATCCTGTTTTGAATACATTTCAGGTGAATCAGTTTTGGGAACACACATTTCAGTGTAGATTTGCACCACCTCAAGCAGGTTGGCTAGAAGCTGGTGGATCACTATGCACTGGACAAGAAGATCTAGAGAATGTGGACACAGAGTTCTTGGACATTTCAAACCTCAGACCAGAGTATAATGTGTACAAGGCTGTGTATGCCCTGGCATACGCTCTTGATGACATGCTGCAGTGCGAGCCAGGGAGAGGACCTTTCAGTGGGCACAGCTGTGGCAATTTACAAAGACTGGAGCCATGGCAGGTGTGACATCATTTTACACACATGCACACACCTCTGTTTATATGACTAAATGCTATGCTTTAGTTTTTCTTGTGGAGCAGCTTTCACAGAATAGGACTGAATTCAAAGCTATGAAATTACTAATGATGAAGTGCATTTTAGATAGCTCAAAGGATATTTCCTATCGCTGCGTGACAGCATTGCATAGTATTATCATGACAGAGACAACAATGTCTTGGTATTGGGTGCACTTACACTCACAGTTGATGTGAAATCAACTTAAAAAAATATATATTTGTTGGAATTGTTAAGGTATTCATATGAGACATACATATGAGTGCATTATTCAGTTATTATTGACCATGGTCATAATGGAATTGTTTTCATTTCTGGCTTTCCTCTATCC
>NW_024686102.1:0-691 GCF_008729295.1 Plectropomus leopardus | reverse complement strand
CAACGGAAGGCGTGTCGGTGGGATTGAGGAGGTCTTCGAAGTATTCCTTCCACCGATCCACAACTTCCCGAGTCGAGGTCAGCAGCACCCCGTCCCCACCATACACAGTGTTGATGGCGCACCGCTTCCCTCTCCTGAGATGCCGGCTTGTGGTCCAGAACCTCTTCGAAGCCATCCGGAAGTCGTTTTCCATGGCCTCGCCGAACTCCTCCCACGCCCGGGTTTTCGCCTCGGCGACCGCCGCCGCGCTCCGCTTGGCCTGTCGGTACCTGTCTGCTGCCTTCGGAGTCCCACAGGCCAAGAAGGCCCGATAGGACTCCTTCTTCAGCTTGACGGCACCCCTTACCGCCGGTGTCCACCGGCGGGTTCGGGTGTTGCCACCCCGACAGGCACCGACCACCTTATGGCCACAGCACTGGTCAGCCGCCTCAGCAATGGAGGCACGGAACACGGCCCACTCGGACTCAATGTCCCCGGCCTCCCCTGGGACATGGTCGAAGCTCTCCTGGAGGTGGGAGTTGAAGCTCTTTCTGACGGGAGACTCTGCCAGACGTTCCCAGCAGACCCTCACAATGCGTTTGGGTCTGCCAGGTCTGACCGGCATCCTCCCCCACCATCGGAGCCAACTCACCACCAGGTGGTGGTCGGTTGACAGCTCTGCCCCTCTCTTCACCCGAGTGTCCAAGACATA
>NW_024686101.1:0-480 GCF_008729295.1 Plectropomus leopardus | reverse complement strand
GACAGGAGTGCCCGCACCAAGATGCCGAGCCCTCTAGTCACCCTGGCCGAAACAGTCCAGGGTACAGCACCCCCAGTGGTGGACCAGAGACAACTCCCAGTCTGGTAGGCACCCATGAGGAAACACTGGAGCTAAAAACTAACACAATAAAATAAGGTAAAAAACATAAAAGCTAAGAACATAAGGGACCAAAACAGTAAAATAAGACAAAGAATACAAGCGCACAGTAAAATAGTTTAAAGGTTATAACCGCTAATAAATAAATAAATAAATAAATAAATAAATAAATAAATGGGAGACTAAAACAGTGGAATAAGATAAAATAAAAAAGTAGAATAAATAAATAAATAAATAGTTAGTTAGTTAGGTAGTTAGTTAAAAGCCTGATTGAAAAGATGGGTCTTGAGCCTCTTTTTAAAAACCTCAACACTGTCTGTGATCCTGAGGTTCTCCGGCAGGCTGTTCCACAGACGGGGGCCA
>NW_024686100.1:0-554 GCF_008729295.1 Plectropomus leopardus | reverse complement strand
TATGTGTGTGAAAATGGAAATAATCACACACACACACACACACACACCCACTCACAGGTTCAGTGTCAAATCTTCTCATAATTAGTCCACTTAATTAACAACCAAAGAATAGCAGAGTGAACTGGGAGTAAACATGAAGTATGTGTTGCTCTGAGTGTGTGCGTGAGTGTGTGCGTGCGTGAGTGTGTGCGTGCGTGCGTGCGTGCGTGCGTGCGTGTGTGCGTGCGTGCGTGCATGGTTGAGTGGGTGTTTGGTTGGACTGACTGCAATGCCTGCAACAATAAGAATTTCTTACTGGATAAAAAAAAAAGCTAAAACACAAGAAAGAGAGTAAAAGAAAGACGATGAAAGATAGAATGAGTTAGACAGACAGAGAGAGAGCGAGAGAGAAAGAAGCAATTTTGTCCCTCTCCTCTGTAAGTGTGCAGGGTGTGGAGTGAATGCAGTCCATTTGGAAATAATTGGCTGGTAATTAGGCGGGGGTCGACAGGTCGATTTAGGAACAAATGGCTGTCTTTAGCTCAGGTGGCCCTCCACATGAGATAATGGGACCT
>NW_024686099.1:0-1245 GCF_008729295.1 Plectropomus leopardus | reverse complement strand
ACACACTTAGTGTGTGGTAAACACACTAAGTATATTTTATCACGTCTATATTTTGACGTGATAAACAACATGTAAGGGGACAAACTGCAGCATGCGCGGCTGCATGAAAACAATAATATTCGTGAAATATTCATTTTCATTAGCCAAAAAAATAGCCTGTTCTGGAATAAGGGCAAAAATTTGCGTATTTACTGCATGTTAATTTAGTCAGACTGTTGACTGTATTTCTAATGATTGATTTTAATTGTAAAACTAAAGTTGAGAGGTGCTATAGTCATTGTTAGGGGCAGAAATTAATTTGTTTGATTTTTTTTTTTTTTTGCTTAAAAAATGCTGTATTATTTAATCATTTGATAGGTTTATTTTTTGTGTTATCTACTTTTTTACAAAAAATGTGATGACCGTGCTGCAAAAACAATATCATCATTGCGCCACAAAGCAATGATTACATGCTTTTTTCACTTTGGGCCAATAGTTGTCTTTCACTAAGATGATGGTCACTGTATGCAGCAGGGAAACAGGTAACATTATTCTGGATTAAGTTTGACTGATCAAAATCTCAACAGAAAAATAAAGATAACGACAGATAAGCAAACTAGTCACTTAGCATCACATGATAACTTGAGATCAAGAGAGTGTTATCTGTACAGAGGAATCATGTCATGCTTCACGGGGTATGTAGAGAAAAGTTTGTGAAAGCTCACCAGGCTCCAGATTGCGAACTTCCACAGACAACTTGAGAGGTGAGATATTATCTGCAGCCACGACCCACTCTGCACTGCGACCACGTCTGTACTCGACACGGAAAGCTGTGATGGGAGACCCGCCATTGGCTCTGGGGATCCAGGTGACATACACCGAACTTTCAGTGGCCATTGAGATGGTGGGGCGATCAGGGGCCTCGGGCACTGGGGCAGAAACAAATAACCTTTGAGTCATGCAAATGTCTGCAAATCCAATTAAAAACACACACACACACTGAACTGGCAAGCATCACCACTGCATCCCAACTCATGTAATGATGAAACAAGTTCACAGAGGAAGAAAAATAGACAGCATGACGTGGAGGAATGTGTACTTACTGCCTGGGCTCTTAGCCACAAAGTTAGAGAGGGCAGGGGAGAGTAAGAGAGAGAGAAATGAGGGTTAGTGAAAAGACCAGTGTGAGTTTCAGGAAAGTACGCCGCTTGTAATGCGAGTAAACATGCACACACACAGACACACACAGACACGCACAGACACACA
>NW_024686098.1:0-731 GCF_008729295.1 Plectropomus leopardus | reverse complement strand
AGGTTCTGTCTGCAGATAGTGAGTTTCCCTCCCAAGTACTTTTTCTAACACAATGACGTTAGTAACGGCTGTTCTGACTGTTTGCTGTGGATTGACTGGGTTTTAAGTGGTTGGTCTCAACGCTATGTTGCCAAGCCTGGTTGTTTTATTGATTTATTTTTTCCTTAAAGTAAGTATTTGATATAATGGATCTACTCTGTTGATACATATTAACAACTTGTATTGTTTGTCTCTGTTTCTCTGATGGGGACTGGGAGTTTTTTTTTTTCTTTTCCTCTTTTCAGGAAGAGCAAAAGTTTGTTCAGTCCAATTTTAACTGTATGTGTTGTGGTAAGATAGTTGAATCACTTTGAAAAAACAGTTTCTGTAGATTTTCCGTGTTATGCAAGTTCGTAGTATAGTTAGTGCAAGTGGTCATACACACACACACACACACACAGAGAGAGAGAGAGAGCTTGTCTCTAGTTGTTCATGTTAGTGCTCTCTGTCACATCCACTGTTTTCAACCAGGCAGATTTGACTGTCTGGGCTCATTTCTCTGTCCTTGGTCCTGAACGGCTGATATCTTTTCAAACACTTTTTGTTTACTTCTCCCCACACTTTCATCAGTTTCATGCCACTTAGGTTTTCCAGAACAGTCAGAAATAAAGAAGTCCAGGTGCAAGTTAATGTGGTGATAAAACGACACAAACACATTCAGAGCGTTTATTATATATGATTTAAATTGAAGA
>NW_024686097.1:0-257 GCF_008729295.1 Plectropomus leopardus | reverse complement strand
ACTGAGGACGTTTGTCTGCAGTTCACATCAGGAGCCGTCAGAGAACAGTCTGATCAAACAGGTTTCAGAGTTTCACAAATACCGTCGTTTACCGTAAACCACGAGGAAACTTCAGGACGGTACAGAGGCGTGAAACACAGGTACCACCTGAGCCGAGTACACACTGAGAACCTGCTTCACATCTCAGCACATACGTGTGGAAATATTACAGATATTATAGTCCGACACACTTCTTATGTTTCAGCCAATAAAATAAA
>NW_024686096.1:0-464 GCF_008729295.1 Plectropomus leopardus | reverse complement strand
CTGATAGCTTTAACATTGAAACGGGGTGTGTATGAACCCAGATGCAGCTCCCACTCCCACGTCCGAGGCGTCGACCTCCACCACGAACTGTCCTTCTGGATCGGGGATGAGGAGAATGGGTGCAGAACTGAAGCGCCCCTTGAGGTGTTGGAAGGCGTTGTCAGCTTCAGTAGACCAGCGGAACCGAACCTTGGACGAGGTGAGGGCTGTGAGGGGGGCTGCCACCGTGCTGTAACCACGAATAAACCGTCTGTAGAAGTTTGCAAACCCGAGGAACCGTTGCAGCTGTTTGCGGGAGTCAGGGACAGGCCATGAGGTCACGGCGGAGACTTTGGCGGGATCCATCTCCATCCGATTGTGGCCGATGATGTAACCCAGGAAGGAAACAGAGGAAGCATGAAAGTCACATTTCTCCGTCTTAACAAACAGGGAGTTCTTGAGGAGCAGCTGTAACACAGTCTGTA
>NW_024686095.1:0-971 GCF_008729295.1 Plectropomus leopardus | reverse complement strand
AGTCACGTTTGAGTTTGTGTCTGTTAGCTGCAGCAAACTGTGAACTCTGCAGCAGCCAGAAAACTAACGCTGACAACAAGCTGATTTACAGCACGAGGCGCCGACGCCACGTCACCAACGCACGAACACGGAGGGAAATCAGTGTTTCGTCCATCGGAAGAATTCACGTATTAAACCCTTGAAACCTGGAAGTGGCTTGATTTGTTTCAGAAACATGGAAAGAAAGCAATGAGCAATTTCTTAAAAATGACCCCAAAAATTACAAGAAATTAGTTAAAAAGTTACAAGAACCCTAACCCCACAAAATTAGCAAAAATAAAGAAAAGGAACCAAAACAGGAAATGACCTGAAAAAGTGCTAAAATAAAATGATTAATAATCATAATCTTATAATTATAATAATAATAGTTAGAAATAAATCTTTGGCATTTTTCTTTAGTTATTTGAAATTTCTGATGATTGTCGTTTTCAGCTAATTTTTAAGAGACCGTCTGTTTGTCTGTCCTCTCTTCAAGACATCTTAAATTTTAATGTATACATACTGACTATATGTACACTGTACTGCATACTGATGTATACATACTGACTATATGTACACTGTACTGCATACTAATGTTTGTTTTTTAAACTAAAACTAATGTTTTTTTTCTTTTTTGCTAATTCTTAGGTTATTTACTTGTTTCTTGTCTCATGACGTCCATTGATGTCCCGTGTGTCTGACTGTCTGTCCCGTCTGTCCTTAGCGGACCCTCAGCAGCTCCATGTGTCCTGGCCGGCTGGTGTAGCGTTGTGATGTCGGCGGCGCAGACGCAGAAGGAGGGCGGCGGCGGCGGCGGCGGCGGCGAGGCTTGGGGCGGTTTGGAGGCTCTGGGTCTCAGTCAGAGGGAGCTGGTTCTGGCCGAGGCGCTGCAGATGGAGTACGACGCCCTCTCCAGACTCAGACAGGACAAGAGCGCCACAGAGACCCCCCCC
>NW_024686094.1:0-207 GCF_008729295.1 Plectropomus leopardus | reverse complement strand
TATCTCTAAATTGCCTTTTATGTCAAAAATCCTTGAGAAGATAGTTTCCAGCCAATTAATGGTTTTTCTGGAAGAGCACAAAATACTTGAGGTCTTCCAATCTGGTTTTAAAACCTTGCACAGCACTGAATCAGCTCTTTTAAGAGTTTTTAATGATATCTTTTTAGCCACTGACTCTGGTGACTGTGTTATTCTTGTGCTTTTAGA
>NW_024686093.1:0-854 GCF_008729295.1 Plectropomus leopardus | reverse complement strand
GAAAAAACAAGAAACAGTGGGTCTTTGAATTTACAAATGTGAAGTTAGTATATGCAACACAATTTATTTATATTCTGCTTGTGAACACGATTTAGTGAAGTAGACTTAAGTTGTTTATAGATAATGTTGAACATGCTAGTTTCTTTCATGTAGACTGAAATTGATCAAATTTAAAAAACATACTCAATGTAATCGAGTTGTCTCTACCAGAAATGGAAAACTTTCAAATGTCGCCAGGACGTGTCATTAACCACTCCAGAACAGAAGTTGGCGCTAAGGAGCCGAATGTTGGGTGCCAAATAACCAAGAAAGGCCCTAAGATTGTGAAAGTTGTGGAAAAAGTCTCCATGCTCTGCACCAGCAAGTCACCGACCCCATCACTGAAAAAGTAAGGTCTTCAAATTTATATGTTTTCAAGTTACAGTAACGTTATATAACAATCGCAATGGCCTGCTAACTATAGCTATCAGTGTGTATGTATAGCCTTGATATTTGCATCACATGTTAGGGAACGTGAGCAAGCACCCGCTAGTTAATTTACTGTCGACAGTTAGCGTCAGTAAATGTGTTCGCTGAACCCCCGGACCCGCTGCTGACCATGGTGCTTTGTCAAAGTTAAAGCCGATGGATAGCAGGAGTTAGCCGGCTGTGTGAGTGGATTTCATCAAGCTTTGTTTGTCCCCTGCTCCAGACTGTGACTATAGGGGGTGAGGGGAGGAGGGGAAATAAGAACAAAGTTATGACATATTTAGGACTGTATGTGTGTGTGTGTGTGTGTGTGTCGTTATAATATATATGATAGGCTGTAGGAGCAAGGTAGGGAGCACACATGGGACTCTCATTTAGAAAATTGG
>NW_024686092.1:0-575 GCF_008729295.1 Plectropomus leopardus | reverse complement strand
AATGAGGAAGCTGGGCTGTTTGTGCTGGATCTCATCTCTGTCCTCCAGCGTCAGAGTGCCGATCTTCTCGTTCAGCTTGTGGTCCTCGCGAACGTGCAGTTCGTACGACTCTGCAGACAGAAATTAGACATTGCTGTTAATGGTGGCGCCAAAATGGATGGAGGCGCTACGATTGGCGTGGTGCTTAAATTTCAAATTATTGTAACCTTAACGCTTGCTGCTGACCTTTTAAAGTGCACCCATGTGAATATATAATATATCTAACATGTGCTTTTATTGCACAAGGAAATTACCGCAAATATGAGGTACCCACATTGCCACATTACTTTTATTTTGAAAATGCATCTAACTAACAGAAACTGCCCATTTCTGATAGCAAATGCGATAAAAATTTTTTAATCAATAGAAAATGAAACGTAGTTGACAGAAAGTCGATAGGATGCATTGCAGCCATGTTTTGACACGAACAGCCAATGATAATAAGAATAGCGCCGCCATGAACCAAATGCAGTGAAGGACTTTGACTGTAGAACAGCTGAGTGTTTGACAGCCACAGCATTTCATCATGGCGGATC
>NW_024686091.1:0-321 GCF_008729295.1 Plectropomus leopardus | reverse complement strand
CACAGTGGGTTTACCCTGCAGCCTCACAGTGTGCTCGGAACAAAACAAGAGAATGATTAGAAGTGTTTGAATGGAGTTTGGCAAGGGTGAGAAATTTTAAGTGTTCACCCCCCACACACCTCACATCATCCACCCCCCCACAAGCTCCACTGACTGTCTACACATACACGCAAACACACAGATGTCAGAGAGGTCTGAGCGACTCTACCCCTGTCACTGGGTGCCTGCTGTGAAAACAGCACGCGCACGCACGCACACACACACACACACACACACACACACACACACACACACACACACACACACACACACACACACACA
>NW_024686090.1:0-822 GCF_008729295.1 Plectropomus leopardus | reverse complement strand
CTTTTCAGAGAAGCCGACCTAGAACCCAATATAAAGGGAAATACCTAAACCCATCTGTGAAAGGTTTCACCCAAATCTCCTACGAGAGGTTCTGCAGAGAACCCATTTATGGTGAAATGATTCCATCCAGAACCCTCTCTGAGGTTCGATACAGAACCTTTACACCACCTTCTGAGGGTGCACAGCCTCGAGCTCGCACAATGTTTTTGTGTGCAAATATATGTGTTTATATTTGTGTACGTGAGTGTGTGAGTTTGTATTTGTGTGTGTGTGTATTTGTGTTTGTGTTCGTGTGTGTTGCAGAGTCATGGAGGACTCTGAAAGTGTAAAAATGCAGAATAAGAGCGCGGTAAAAATGTGACGGCTGTTCTTTGGCCTTTTGCTTTGCCGAGAGACGGAGAGAGAGGAGGTGCAGAGAGAGGAGGTGCAGAGAGAGGAGGTGCAGAGAGAGGAGACAGGTCACATGGGTCATTACTTGCTCGTTTTGGCTCCTCGGAGTAAAAAACGAGACGCTCACGTGTCTGAGCTTTAAATCCAGGTGCTGGCAGAGACGAGCCGTCAGAGTCACTGTGAGTCTAAACTGCAGAGAATTGAACGGAGAAAACAGAAACCAGTTTGTGCTCCGCCTGTCGTTCCCGTCACAGCGCTGGCAGAGGGCCGTCAGACGCAGGTTTCAGCGTCTGTGTTTCCGCTCGTGTCTTCATGCAGATTTTGCTCTCAGATTACAGCTGGAGAGCCTCCGTCTGTAACTGCAGTGAGTCTGGAGGCCTGAGGAGGGGCCGAAATGTCAGCGAGTGGCTTTTACAGACTGTGTGTGTGTGT
>NW_024686089.1:0-222 GCF_008729295.1 Plectropomus leopardus | reverse complement strand
GAGACCATTGGGGCTCAGCATCATGGCCTGAATCTTGAGCTCTGTGCGCACACACACACACACACACACACACACACACACACACACACACACACACACATACACACACACACACACACACAGACACAGACACAAACATACACACACACACACACAGACACACACACACACACACACACACACACACACACACACACACACACACACACACACACACACACA
>NW_024686088.1:0-1471 GCF_008729295.1 Plectropomus leopardus | reverse complement strand
TGCTAATTGCCTTTCCATCTATTAAAAGCCATTTCTGAAATTGAGATCCTGATATTTAGGATATTTCAGCAATGTCTCCCATATTGAATAAAATTCCAGAATCTCACAAGACCATCCCCAGGAATTTTACTCTTGACAGAATGTAAAGATTCCTGTACTTCTAACTTCCTGTGGTTGTATACATTCAAACAAAGGCCTGTGCTGCATGTGTACCAGCTGGAAAGTGAATGCAGTGTGTGTTACAGAAAGTGTAAGAGCATTTGTATCAGAGAAATTCCCATTCCTCAATAACCCGCTCACATCTTTATCTTCCTCTATTCATGGAAGAAAAAGATCTTTTTCCCTAACAGCTGTGGGACTTTGCATTGAGTTCCCTCTTTTCTCCCTCACGGCAGATCAATCCATCTGCCCTTCCTCTGTAGAACAAAGACGCTGCGTCTGAAAGAGAGATAAAACAAACAGAACAAATGTGCTACCTCCAGAGCATGGCGTCACATATATTGGTAAATCTATGATAAAGTCACAAAAGGAATCCCTCTCCCTTGAAAAATCGGAGATACCCTCCCCTCCCTGTCTGTCGGGCTGAGCACACAAAGAGAATAAATCGTCCCCGCTCATGTGGGAGTCAAGCTTTGAAAATTCACATTTCCCTCCTGCTAACAAATGCTACGCAGAGGCTGTTTGGGGAGAAGTGTCGCAGGTAGCAGGAACTACAAATGCCTCTGTACTCTCAACACAAAAATATACAGATTCATATGCAGTGCATCCAGGGAACCTCAAAGAGGAGATGAAACACTGAGCAATGTGACTGTGGTTCATTTCAGCAGTATTACACTCAAGGGTGTGCTTTAACCTCAGTGATGCTTACAGACCTTTGCCCAAACGCCTCGGCACACCCTCAAGTGTTATATTGTGTAATATAAAATAAAACATACGATCAAAATGTATTCATGTTTTGGCACAGTTAGCACTAAAAAAAACTTTCTGTGACTTTCCAAGGAAATACATGAGTCTGACTAATACCTGGAAAATGACATAAAAAAAAAAAAATCCTATATGAAAATCCTATATGTAATGAAACCTAGTTAACTACTCCAGCAAGTAGGTCAAGCCTGAGTAACGACCTGCAGACACGTTTTCTGGTCCCCGTTGAGTCTGCTGGCCAGCTAATGCTTATACTTTCTAAAGATTGTGGCATTTCCCAGACTAAAGATAAACCCCAAATATAAATATAAAATTGTCTTATCTCAGTCTTGTCATTACTAAAATATCTACTAAAAAAAAGATTTTGCCATATACAGATTTAGCGACTGCATCCAGAAAATTTACCTGTATTTTAAAGCTAGTAGCTGCATGTCTCTGGTGTAGGCAAATACATGGTGCACAGCAGATAAAGAAGGTCAAACATTTCCAATAACTCAACCGTGAGTTAAAAGTCCGGAATCAGATGAGTTTGTGAAAGTCATTGAAA
>NW_024686087.1:0-581 GCF_008729295.1 Plectropomus leopardus | reverse complement strand
GTGTGTGTGTGTGTGTGTGTGTGTGTGTGTGCGTGCGTGCGTGCAGGTGAACAGGTGTGTGTGTGTTACCGTTGTTGGAAATCCCCGACCTGAGTCCTGTCAGCTGTCCATGATATAACTGCTTTCTGCCTGAAGCCAAGAAGCAACCGAGTTCTCAACCACGACGGCGTTTAGTTCCTTAAACTGGAGATTTTAGCCACATGTCAGCTTTCATAAACCTGAAATGTTACCGCCTGCTGCTGAATGGTCAAATTTAAATTTAAAAATGTATGCTTGGCTTAGAAAATGCTCTAGATAAACAAATACATAAAAGATTGTGGCTTTTTAAAATTTTTATAAAGGCACTTTTTCAAAATAGACAGTTCAACTTCATAGTTAAAACTTTGAAAAGTGAGCAAATTGGTTTATTTCAAAAACATGGGCAGAGGTAATAAGCAATGAAATAAGAAAATACAGCTGCAAAAATAGCACGAATTTAGTAAAAAGTACCAGAAAATTACCTTTTGTAACCCCCCCCCCCCAAAAAAAAACCCAAACAAACCCAAAAACAAACAAAAATGAGAACAAGGAAATTACCCTAA
>NW_024686086.1:0-248 GCF_008729295.1 Plectropomus leopardus | reverse complement strand
GAAGGCGTGTTAGAAAAGACTGCCGCTTTTAATTTTTAAAAAAAAAATTTTTGAGGGGAAAAAAACTTTTGCATTTAAAAAAAAAATTTTGGCCAATTTGTTTTTATTTTAAAAATAATATAATTAAAGTGGTATTTTTCTTTTGTTTATTGTTTTCCCATTCAAATTTTTTGATAATCAAAAAAAAAAAAAAAAAAAAACCCCAGAAGAAACATGCCTACCAAATTGCAGGCCCACTGAAATAATTT
>NW_024686085.1:0-419 GCF_008729295.1 Plectropomus leopardus | reverse complement strand
GATGAGGATGATGATGAGGACGAGGATGATGAGGATGATGATGAGGATGATGATGAGGACGAGGATGATGAGGATGATGATGAGGACGAGGATGATGATGATGAGGACGAGGATGATGAGGATGATGATGAGGATGATGATGAGGACGAGGATGATGATGAGGACGAGGATGATGATGATGAGGACGAGGATGATGAGGATGATGATGAGGATGATGATGAGGACGAGGATGTTGATGATGAGGATGAGGATGATGATGAGGACGAGGATGATGATGATGAGGACGAGGATGATGAGGATGATGATGAGGATGATGATGCCAATGATAATGATGATGATGATGACGATAATGATGTTGATGATGAGGATGATGATGATGATGAGGACGAGGATGATGATGATGAGGACGAGGATGATGA
>NW_024686084.1:0-203 GCF_008729295.1 Plectropomus leopardus | reverse complement strand
AGGTGTGAGGACGACAGACGCAGCTGGAAATAGAAAGAACATCAGTCACTTTGGGTTTGTTCTGTAACTGCAGAGCGTTTACAGAAAGAGACGGAGACACAGAGACAGACACAGAGACAGAGACAGAGAGAGAGAGAGAGAGAGAGAGACAGAGAGACACAGAGAGTCAGAGAGAGTCAGAGACAGAGACAGAGAGAGACAGA
>NW_024686083.1:0-639 GCF_008729295.1 Plectropomus leopardus | reverse complement strand
TATTATCACAGCCAGGGATATGTCAATGATTAGCAGCAACATTGATTTTTATGCTTTATCAGTCAAATATTCACACTCATACCGCTCTGCACACAAAATGAACTTTTCAAAATCAGGCTATAAAAAATATTACACATTAATATGATTTTTTACTTTCATTAAGTTTATTTTTTAACCACCATCAGTCCATCAATCATAAATATCAAATATTCATTAATTTTTTAGAAATGTTTCCCTTCAAATGTCAGTTTTTTGTTACGATGCCACTGTGGTTTTAGATCAAACACACACACACACACACACACGCACGCACACGCGCACACGCACACGCACACGCACACACACACACACACACACGTGATCACAGCTTGCGATATGTCCGTTTTAGCTTCTTTAATGTTAGAATTTGCTTTTTTCCCTCTAATATTTTTACATAATTGTAAAAATCAGTAAAATCAGTGGTTGAAATCGTATCATACTGCTCTTTCTTGTGTTTGCTATTTTTTTGACATTTTTTGACATTTTTAAAAAATTATTTCCAATATACTACATACAAAGCAGAATTATTATTTTTTTATCTCAGTCTGGGATCTGTCAGTGTGTGAGTGTAGCTGCTGACAGTCTGGGATATGTCAGTGT
>NW_024686082.1:0-954 GCF_008729295.1 Plectropomus leopardus | reverse complement strand
AAGGATCCACGGACTATATACCTGGGACTTATCCCTGCTGAACTAATTGAAAAGAGAGACATCTACCTCTTTAAAATAATGACTATTGCCGCTAAAAAGGCCCTGACAAGAATCTGGAGGAGAAGCGATCCCCCAGGGCTGAGACAATGGCTGGATATCATTAAAGAACTATATGCCATGGAAAAAATGACTTTCTGTTTGAGAATCAGAGAAACTGACTTTGACCAAAAGTGGCAAAAATGGACTATATATAAGGTTAAATCCCATCCTTGTACTTAAAGAAGAAGAAGAATGGGGGAAGGAAGGAAAAAAAAACAAAACCTAACAATTAAGGAACATCCCCCTCCAGGATGCTACTATGTTATTACTATTACAACTATTAATACCATGTTTTACTTCATTTGATGCCGTGTGAATGGAAGCATTCAATTTTATAAAATGCCACAATACTTTTGAATATTTTGGTGATATCTCAGGACACTTTACTGCTAAATTTGAAAAATTTGTGGTGTTCAACTTCATCACACCACAGACTGTATGATTGTAGCTTCTGCGGTAGAGGGCCACATACAAATTGTCATTTCATTTTTTAGATATGAGTTAAAAAAAAGGATTGAGTTTAGATATTTGAAGTTTTGATACTACTTAGTATGGGGGTATTTAGGTAGATACTTTATCTACTCTATTGAGTACTGATACCCAACCCTACTGATATCAGTCTACTCATCATAGTTCACTCAGTCAGTCAAAACTGTAGTAAAATATCTACTGTGTCTTTGGAGAAGCGCTCTAAAAAATGACTCAGGTGATATCATAGTGTTGTCATCAGTTACTTGGGAGTGGGCGCTTAGTCAACAGATTTATAAAAGACTTAATGTGTGGCCTTTGAAATAAATGAGAAGTTGGAATTTCAGAGTTCCCCATCACAAATTTCAATTGAAACGCCCCCTGAAT
>NW_024686080.1:0-763 GCF_008729295.1 Plectropomus leopardus | reverse complement strand
GCAGCGGCACCTAACTGTGGCACCTCGTGTGGCACCCCCAGATGCCGCAGCTAGGTGCCGCTAGCAGTCGCAGCTGATGCCACTGGTTGCCAAGACGTGCCGGAGGTGCCAGGAGGTGCCGGGAGGTGCCAGGAGGTGCCGGGAGGGGCCAGTGCTTGTGCCACTGCTTGCCAGGAGGTGCCGCGAGGTGCCAGTGCGCGCGCGCGCTGACAGCCTGTGAATACACACACAGCGGAGAGACATGAGAGGAAGCTGATATCATCCTCGTGTCCCCTTTTCGGTGGATTTTTCCGCTGCTGCAGATAATTTTGTCACCTTGTAATATATTAATTTTGTGAGTAGGCTATATTAAAAACTGCCAAACCGCGGCACACGCACTGGCACCTCGCGGCACCTCCTGGCACCTCCCGGCACGTCTCGGCAACCAGTGGCATCTGCTGCGACTGCTAGCGGCACCTAGCTGCGGCATCTGGGGGTGCCACACGAGGTGCCACAGTTAGGTGCCGCTGCCGCAAATTGAGCCAGCCCCTGCTGAAAACCAATGCTGAAAACAACATAATTTTTTTTATCTTTATTTATTCCCAGAATCTACCAAATTCCTCTCACACCAACATCACCAATACATTTTTCAGAAAATTTGTCCCAGCCTTTATGTAACTGTTGCTGGTTATTTTTTTTCTGTTTATTCAGTTTTGTACTTTCATTCTGTCATTAAAAAAGTTTTAAATCTATCTTTACTAATGATCTGTCTTTACTTAAGATG
>NW_024686079.1:0-676 GCF_008729295.1 Plectropomus leopardus | reverse complement strand
AGTCCAAATTTGACATGTCATAAAAATGGCTGAAAACGACATATAATAGCTTATAGAGACCTATTATAATATACAAAGTGGGAGTAAAGGCAGAAAAAGTCCAAAGACTTCATTATTTTGCATGTTGAAAAAATGGCCAAAAACGCCATAGTATAGTATGTCGAAAAAGTCAAAGTTTGACATGTCATAAAAATGGCTGAAAACGACATATTATAGCTTATAGAGACCTATTATACTACACAAAGTGGCAATAAAGGCAGAAAAAGTCCAAAAACTTCATTATTTTGCATGTTGAAAAAATGCCCAAAAACGCCATAGTATTGTATGTCGAAAAAGTCAAAGTTTGACATGTCATAAAAATGGCTGAAAACGACATATTATAGCTTATAGAGACCTGTCATACTACACAAAGTGGGAATAATGGACAGAAACATCCAAAAACTTCATTATTTAGCATGTTGAAAAAATGGCCAAAATCGCCATAGTATAGTATGTCGAAAAATGTCAAAATTTGACATGTCATAAAAATGCCTGAAAACAACATATTATAGCTTATAGAGACCTATTATACTACACAAAGTGGGAATAAAGGCAGAAAAAGTCCAAAAACTTCATTATTTAGCATGTTGAAAAAATGGCCAAAAACGCCATAGTATAGTATGTCGAAAAAGTCAAA
>NW_024686078.1:0-355 GCF_008729295.1 Plectropomus leopardus | reverse complement strand
GGCATATGAATAATCCAATATAAGGCCCATTTTTCAGCCCTGCATACCAATATTGGCCGGTAATAAGGCTTGACCCCCCTGTGAACTTTGGTGACCCCCAGGATGGAAACCACTGCTCGGCACTTTTCAAAATCAAGCTTTAAAAAATATTACACATTAGTATTTTTTTCTACTTTCATTGAGTTTATCTTTTAACCAACATCAGTCCTAACCATAAATATCAAATATTCATTAATTTTCAGAATTTTAACCCTTTATATGCCAGGTTTTTGTGATTATGCCTCAATAATTTTTAGATGAAAAAAAAACCACAAAAAAATGTATTTTTAATATAGTAAATAATAGTATAGATTAT
>NW_024686077.1:0-1680 GCF_008729295.1 Plectropomus leopardus | reverse complement strand
GACGCAGATACCGTGATGTCAACAATGCACATGGTGGGATGATGCTGCTCGTGCTTATGTTAAGGCAACAACAGCACATGGAAACCTACTGCGAGATCAGCAAATACAGTTTGGAATAAGAACAGGCTGAATTTTTTACAGTTAAAAATGTAGTCTTTCATCTTTATATTGACCTCATACTGGAGAGTGCAAACTGTGCACATCACGTACTATCAGAGGTCAGCCTGGTGGAACAGGAAGCTGAGCCCACTACCGGTGGTGGGGATTATGTCTCAGGAGTGGACAAATTGTAAAACAGTTAGCCTGTCTGTCAGCACGAAGAGCGGAGAGACTGAAGGGAAAACAGCTTAATTTCACATCTGATGCATTGAATTGAGGGTTTATTTTAACTGCACCAGAGTTGGTGGCGCCACACACAAATTGTCAAGTACTATATACCCCAGTGAAATTCCAGAGAGGCATGAAGGTATGAAAAAAGGGATACCACATTATTTTATGCAATAATCCAAAGCCAATAGAAAAATCCCATTGGCTTTTTGTGGAGGGAACGAGGGCAATGTTAACTTAGGTGTTGGCCTACAAAAAAAAATCCCTGCGGGACTATTTGACCAAAACAAAAGGTCTGCAGTTGGTCCAGAACACAGCGGCCAGAGTCCTCACAAGATCCAAGAAACTGGATCATATAACACTGATGTCACTGCATTACTTTTTTTCTGCAAGAGCTGATTTCAAAATTCTCCTTCTTATCTATAAAGCTCTAAATGGACTGGCTCCCTCATGTATCTCCAACCTTATTTCCCAGCACTCTCCATCCCATCCTTTACGTTCCCTCGATGCCGGTTACCATTCTGCTATTTAATAAGATCTCTTTTGGTGGTCAAGCCTTTGCCCACAGAGTTACACTTCTCTGGAGTAATCTCCCACTGCACATTCAGGAGGCATACTCTGGTGATACTTTCAAATCCAGACAAAAAACCAAAACCCTCTTTTTTTCCATTTACTATGATCTCTCCTAATTTCACCTGCTTGGACACCAAAACCCTGACTGTTTCACCAAACTGACACATAGCTACCCCAATCCCGTTATGGTTTTATTGTATGATCTGTGTTTTCAAAATAATACCCTCACCCTGATTTCATATTGCCATTATTAGATGTGTATGTGTGTGTGAGTGCATATGTATGTGTGTGCACTTTCATATTTAATAATATAATGTGTTTTCTGTTGTTTTGATTGACTCGAAAAGTGTGCTGAGACTCTCTCTGGGTGCTGTGAACTTTAAATAAACTGAAATTAAAGTCCTTAATTACATATCGACAGTGGAGATTGAAAAAAATTTGAAGGATGAAAAACAATGAAATGTTGTGATGCTGTAGCAGCCAGAGCATGACAGTAATCACATTTTGATCTATTTCCTCTCCAGGTCGTCCTCAGCTTCCTCTTCACCTGCAAACTGTCTGCTGCAATATCCAGAGACAGTTTGTGGAGAAGCAGAACCTTCACGTGTCTATTTCTGAGCTCGTGCCCTCTGACCACTGCAGCTGCACCTCTTCAGCACAAGTAGCTATAATTTCCCTTTTTTCACCCCCAATTTAAAAGTGCTTTTTTTGGCATGGCATGTAAATAGATTGTTGTTGCCAAGGCGCATGAGGAAAAATAGGAGGAAAAGAAAGCAAGTG
>NW_024686076.1:0-454 GCF_008729295.1 Plectropomus leopardus | reverse complement strand
TGAGACGAAATGAATAAATCCCAAGTTTTGTTTTCTTTGCTGCCATTGTGACCATAAGGGAGGCAAGTGGGACAATTCAACAGTTGCACCGCATTCTGTCCGCCATTGCTGGACCCCGGTTTTGTTTCATTCGCTGCACAGGATCATGGCACACTGGTAGTCTTTTAGTAATGGAGCATTCTGCCTGCCCAATTTTATAGATTTAAAGATTTTATTCATTTGGTCTTTTTTTCCCTTGATATTTGTACTTCTGCTATGAGTAAGTAAGTAGGTTATGTATTTTAATGGTTTCTTTTTTTGTCTGTTCTCATTGTGTTTATTAAAGTTGTAAATTTTAATAAACTGAACACAGGTTGTTGTTCATCAATTTTAGAGGCTTTAAAAGGTGTTGATAAATGACAAAGGATAAATTACTTTTGAGAATTGATGAGCAAATTTGATAATGAAATCAGTT
>NW_024686075.1:0-737 GCF_008729295.1 Plectropomus leopardus | reverse complement strand
ATGTGGAATATGCCTGCCATATTTCAACGTCTAGTTAATAAACTGATAAAAGGTGTTGCTGGATGTGAAGCACACCCTGATGACATGGAAATTTACAGCTCTAGCTTGTCCTGACATGTAACCCACTTAAATGATGTGGTCCATAGGTTAGCTGCAAACATAACCCTAAATCTTGCCAAGTGTAAATATGGCTTTCTGCACCTAAGTTCTGCAACCAGTGGCACTACCAAGGGCGCCATCCTGAGCGGGGTGCTAAAAGTCAAGTAGATGTCAGAGAGTCTTTCTTTAGCTGTTAACAGTATAACCACCTATCAACAAAAAAGCTACTGAAATATATAAATACTGAAAATATGAATAATATATGTCGACAGAGGAAAAAAAGGAAAAAAAACAACAATAAACAAACACAAACAAAAAACAACCAACCCAAAACACAAATACCTTAAAATCAGCAGGAGGAGAGTATGAAACGGGCTGTGTTAGAACCCAGATGCAGTACGCCAAAACTCAAAGTTAGTTGGTAATGACTTTTATTATAACCAACACAAACGAAGATCAGCTCACAGAATTTCAGTTCGTTCTTCGGGCGGTAAGCCCAAACAATGTCTCCGGGAATCCCACGAAGCGAAGACACAAAGCTTGAACCTACTGTGGCTGGAGAACAGGAAACCCCGTAGCTCGACGAGCCGCCAACACGTGTGGGAACGTTGTCGGGGATAGCGCTGAATCGTGGTCGG
>NW_024686074.1:0-510 GCF_008729295.1 Plectropomus leopardus | reverse complement strand
ATGTCTTACATCCTGTTGTATGCTGGATGTGGCCTCCAGAATGCCTATCTCCCACACATCTTATGATGAAAAGGGCCAAGTACTTATACATGTACTGACACTTTCTGTGGCTTAAAAGCAGAATGTGTTTGCAGATGCCTACATGGAGTATCAGTTAAGTTAATCAGCAACCCTCTGTTGGATGTTTTGGGTTCGTAAAAAAGTGTCTCTTGACGTGTCCCCCACTTGCCCAGGGGACGTTGAGCTCTGGAGTTCCTCAGAGGGAAAATGTAATGACCATGCCAAGGCAGTCCACTACAATCTCCATGGTATATATGCATCGCAGGGTTTTTTGAGGTGTTTTTTTTTTTTTTAGACCCAAACCTACAGTTTATCAGTAATGCAGAAAATCTCAGCATGAATATTGTTTACTTTATTTACACAACTGAGGCTCTCAGTGACCTGCTGAATGTGTGTGTGTGTAGTGTTTTCTGCTCACGTTGTCCACAGTGACTCTAAAAGAAGCTTCTG
>NW_024686073.1:0-413 GCF_008729295.1 Plectropomus leopardus | reverse complement strand
ATGACTTTTTTGACCATTTTTCCCTGAGCTATAGTATGGATTTTTTTGCCATACTGTACTTTGGCTCAAAACGCTCAAAATATTGACTTTTTGGACTTTTTTTTTCATCAGGCTATACTAAAAAAGACCTAAACATGCTGTACTGTGACTTTTTAAAGTATTCTGAGTGATGACTTTTTTGACCATTTTTCCCTGAGCTATAGTATGGATTTTTTTCCCATACTGTACTTTGGCTCAAAACACTCAAAATCTTGACTTTTTGGACCGTTTTTTCATCAGGCTATACTAAAAAAGACCTGAACATGTTGTACTATGACTTTTTAAAGTATTCTGAGTGATGACTTTTTTGACCATTTTTCCCTGTGCTATAGTATGGATTTTTTGCCATACTATACGTTGGCTAAAAACACTTA
>NW_024686072.1:0-228 GCF_008729295.1 Plectropomus leopardus | reverse complement strand
TTTGTGTATTAGGTTTGTAAACATTATTACGGAAGCCCTAAGCGGACATGTTTTTTTTTTTTTTTACAAGCCGTTTTCTCGATATAACGAGATATTATCTCGTTATAACAAGATATTATCTCGTTATCTCGAGAAAACGAACTTTGTTTTCCCGAGATATTAAGTCGTTATCTTTGTTTTTAACTTTGTTTTTTGGTTTGTTTTTTTAAACTTTATTGAATGAACGTC
>NW_024686071.1:0-586 GCF_008729295.1 Plectropomus leopardus | reverse complement strand
AATTGGAAAGAGTTTTTGAATAAAACTGCCACTCCACCTCCTCTCCGCTGGGCGACGAGTCTTTGGAGCCTGTGTTGGAGGTGGTGGTGGTCGACGTGGGGTGCTTATAGGAGAGAAGATAGGAGAGGGACGGGGGGTACATCTTAGTCCAGTATTGACCAGCTCCTTCATCTGGTCAGTGAACTCCAGGTGGGGTGAGGAGGGAGAGAGGGAGGGTAAGGAGGAGAGAGACCTGGTGGGTGTTTCAGGGGGTGAGGCAGGTGGACCGTCGAAGGTGCTGTGGTTGTAAAGGGGGTGGGGGTGCCTGTTGCTCTCCCTCTGGGTTTTTAATCTGCCTTGTTTTGTCTTTCATCCTGGCTGGCTCCTGTTGTTTAAAGTCCTTGGCAGAGGCGACTGATGGGTGACGCAGGAAGTAAAATAGATTAGAGGCCAACAATTTTACTCCTGGCTTGTTCAAGAAAAGTCCATTCCCTTTGAAAAGGTGTCTTCGCTCCAAAAAGATGTGGAAATGTTCAATAAAATTTACTGGATAGGCAGTACATGCAGTAGAAAGCCACTTACTTAGAGCCCACAGCCTACTGAATCT
>NW_024686070.1:0-246 GCF_008729295.1 Plectropomus leopardus | reverse complement strand
CTTGCACTTGTGCACACACACATATGCAGGCGCAGGTTTGGGACACAGAGAGACAGCAGGCAACGTGGCAAGGACATAATACACACGCAGCATGATTGCACGCGCTCATCAGCTACTTTCTCACACACACAAGTGCTCATGCATGAGGCGTATGCACACAAATTCACACTTGTGTACAAACATACGCACATTCGCAAATCCCCATGCACACTCATTACTGCTGGAGCACACAGAGATACACACACA
>NW_024686069.1:0-486 GCF_008729295.1 Plectropomus leopardus | reverse complement strand
ACCACGTTCAGGAAATTACCGTGTAGTGTCCGAATTCTCCTCCCGTCGTTCCCTACATCGTGTATATGATGTAGGGAACACGATGGATAGGGAGGGAGTGAATGAGTGGATGATTTCGAACACAGCCTCAGAGTTCGACTGTAAATGTTCTGTCGGCGTCCAGACGTGACACCACAGAAGAAGAATGTGCTGGCAGAGAGTCTCAGCACACACTCTGACACCACAGAGGAAGAATTTGTGTGTGTGTGTGTGTGTGTTACTGTGTGTGCGTGTGTGTGTGTTGATGATGTCCCTGTGTGTGTCCTCAGGGACGCGTCCTTTGGTAACTGCACCTTTAACCTCACCGTGCTCGACTGTCTGCAGGGCATCAGGAAGGTGAGCTCTGATTGGCTGATGGAAGGTCACCTGTGTGATGTCACAGTCTTCAGGTGTAAACAGTGTGTGTGTGTGTGTGTGTGTGTGTGTGTGTGTGTGTCTCAGGCTCTG
>NW_024686068.1:0-888 GCF_008729295.1 Plectropomus leopardus | reverse complement strand
ATAGTATGGCGAAAAAAGTCAAAATTTGACCGCTCCTAAAAATGGCTGAAAACGACATAGAATAGCTTGTATAGACACACCATAGCATACAAAGTGCTAATAAAGGCCAACAAATCTCATAATTTAGCATGCCAAAAAATTGCCCCAAATGGCAATAGTACAGTATGGCGAAAATGTCAAATTTTGACATGCCAAAAAAATTGTTTGAAAACATCTTCACTTTTAAATGACTGGGATGTTTTATGTGTCATTTTCGGCCTGGATTCAACAATAATGGCTGTGTGGGGGGACTGCAAACACCACTACTCACTTTTAAACGAAGACATGCAGCGCCTAAAGTCGGAGCTTTGGGCAAAGGACCGGATGTTCAAGCAAAACATATCTCCTATCCCAGTCTGGCTTTCTTGTCCTCCGGTGACTCAATCGCCCCGCTCCCCAGTGTCATCTATCATCTCGGCTTCTGCACCAACCTCCACTTGACGCATGCCGGCACTACCACTGTGTACCTGGAGGATCCAGCAGCGGAGGCCATTATCGAAACGTTGTTTGCAGGGGCATTGGGCCCGAACAGAACACCACCGGTGCTCCTCTGGACCCGGACAACACAGCACCAGATGATCCCGAGGTAAGAACTAAGCCCTTGGTACCAGCTCACAGTTCCACTCCTCAGCCGCCCCAGCCGTCCTGGACAGAGGTGGTGCGCCTTGGCCGTAAGAGTGAGTTGGTTGGTGCGAGGGCTTCTCCTTCATCTCCATTCTGGCGACATACGTACTCCACTCCACTGGTCGGGCAGTTCACTCCACCACCACGAAGAACCGCCAGTGGATGCTGCAGACAGCCGTCAACAGACACTCAGGGGGTCCTTCCCGGGCTGAGCCCCTCCGCCCC
>NW_024686067.1:0-656 GCF_008729295.1 Plectropomus leopardus | reverse complement strand
GTAAATCTGTATCTATATAATATCCTGCACTGCTTTCTCCTTTATCCAAGATTAAATGTATTAATTATTTATTAGCAAGTGTCACCTGAATCACTGACTGTGTCCCAGATGGGCTGAGTAAATTTGACTTCTTTGTTCTTTATCTCCTCAAGGAGCTTGTCCCTTGTTTTGGCCACAAACGGAGGCTCCCCACATAGCCTACAGGGACACACAGCTCAGATACATGTATTCACTGCGTGTTTGTGTTTGTATATATGTATGTGTTTGTAGGGGTGTGAATCTTTCAATATCTCACCATTTGATTTGATTTCGATTCTTGGGGTCCCGATTCGATTCAGAAACGATTCTCGAATCAAAATATAGGAGGTGTAATTTCAGGATCTACTCCAGTCTGTTTTACCAGTGGCATATTATGTTATGGACACACTTTTCCAAAAAAAAAGTGATGCAGTTGTTTGTGTATCCCATTATCTGTGCCATTCTGCAAAGCAACTGCTATCTGTTATACTGCAGAGGGCCACATCACTGACACTTCAGAGAGGGCCCTGATTCTCCTGCCTGCTCTGCCTGCAGTGAACAAAGAGTTTACATCCATATGAGGCCCTCCTGCTTGTTAGACTGTCTCCTGATTTACCCTTGTCTCATTATTATTATTA
>NW_024686066.1:0-2263 GCF_008729295.1 Plectropomus leopardus | reverse complement strand
TAACACGTATTACCCTTTAAAGGAGAGAATAGGATTTAGGTTCAATAAGCCAGAGGTATCAGAAGCTCTAAGGTGAACTTCCAGTAAGTCGAACAATGGCTTGATTTCATGCTCAGAAAGGTATTGCTGATAGAATGACTGAGGGACTGTGGTAACCTGGGAGCCCGTGTCCAATCGGGATGTTGTGGGGCTTCCCTCCACCTCCACACGTGCTGTACTCTTCGTACCTACCAAACCTTTAGGTAGCTTGAAGGGTTGAGCTCTTGTGTGAGACTGCTTTAGCACAGCACGTTGCTTGACTTTCGGTTTGGATTCAGTGGGACCTGGTTGACTAGTCTCAGTTCCTGTCTGTCCCGCGACAGGAACTGAGCTCAGTTTAAAAGAAAAGGAGAGGTGTTCTGTGTCTCCCATAACTGCTGCCTTTGTCTCAGTTCTTTTCTTTTTGCTGCTACCAGGGCAGGGTTGGCATCCGACTCACAGGTGGCAACGATGTGCCCATCCTCCCCACAGCGAAAGCAGTACCAAGGCTTTGGCTTGGAAGTCGCACTCCTATGGGAAGGTAGGTTGGTTTCTGTGGTTGCATGGTCAGGTTTTTGTTTTTCTTTCACTTCAACTTTTTCTTGGTTGGGGGATGCTGTCTTTTTCTTTTTCATGAGGGATGTTAGCTGACTTTTCAGGTCGGCAACTTGCTTCCTTAGCTCATGTATGCTGCTAGCATCAGACTCAGCTTGGGTCTCACCACAGTTACACACAGTTTGCACATGGAACGCAGCTTTCTGTTTTGTGGTACCCAAGTGTTGTTTCATTCTCATGACCTTGGCTTCTTGTCTTTCCTCTTCAGTGCGTAAAAGCTTAAGAAGCTCAGCAAATGATGGAGGGTTCTGCTTTTCCTGTTCTAGGTGGAGGTCAGCAAGCAGGGCGTTGTCCCAGCGGCCCCTGCAAAACTGCCGGAGTAGGTGTTTGTCTCCGTCCTGTGCTGGGACACCTCCTCTGCGCACCGCGTTACCCAGGGTAACCTGAAGGCGCTGCAGGTACTTAGATGATTTTTCTCCAGAATCCTGGAATGTGCTCATGAACCGCACGAACAGTTCTTCCCCATCTTCAACTGTGGCAAACGCAGAGTCTAACAATTGCAGATAGGCTGTAGGAGGCGCCTCAGGACCAAGATGCCTGATGACATCAGAAGCTGGAACAAGAAGACTCTCAAGGATTTTACGAGTTTTATCAAGGTCAGAGAGAGAAACATCTTTCATCATCAAATCAACATGGGACCTCCAAGTGTCATAATCTACCTCACTGTATGGTCGAGGGATCTTCCCAGAGAAACCTCTCAATCTCAGGGTTGAGTGAGAGTGTGGGGGTCTGTCTTCACTCCTCACGATGTGCTCCACCACTATCTTTTGCACCTCAGGTGGGTTGAGCTCACTGGGACTCAGGGTCGAAGGTGTCTTTGAGTTAAAGGAGGGAGCAGTTGTTCTCTGATTAACATCCGAGGGACCAAGATCAATGGGAGGGGGAGCATCAACCAACAGCGGTGATGTAACGTCGTGCTGGCTGGATTCTGCAGCCTTCTCAGCTTCCAGTGAGTGTTGGGGGAAAGTAACTTGCTCACTGGATTCAGCACCATCGATAGACTCCTCTATTTGTGACATTACCTCCTTTAACACCTCATCGAAATCCTTTCCACTGAGTTTGGCGATTCCTTTCAGCTTGTTGAGGTAAGTTTGTGTGACATCACTGCTTGCCTTTTGTGTATAGACACTTGCCAGGGCTCGAACATGGAAGGTGACATCAGGGCTGACTGACGATGGGTGAGTACGAGGCAAAAGAGGTTCTAACGCTTGCATAGCAGTGCCATGGTTATACTCTACTATCAGGTTGGTATGAAGCTCTGTAGTTGAATCATCTATCTTTACAGCCCTACTGATTGAACCATAGGTTTGCAAAAACTCAATAATCTCTTCATCTTTTTCTGATCCTGTCAGCCCACTCACTAGAACTGCATTTGGAACCTTGATACCTAATTTATCGATGACCTCCATTTTTTTGCAATGTGTATTATCATGAAATAAAACTGAAATGGTTTGTTCCAGGCAATCGTTTGGCAAATAACTAGTCTCCTGGCTGGCTCGCCACCTATTGTAACACGTATTACCCTTTAAAGGAGAGAATAGGATTTAGGTTCAATAGGCCAGAGGTATCAGAAGCTCTAAGGTCGACTACGGAGCCCAGGATTGACCAACCGATAGCTCAGGAACGACAC
>NW_024686065.1:0-320 GCF_008729295.1 Plectropomus leopardus | reverse complement strand
GAGTTGAAAGGGAAAGAGAGAGGCTTCCACCAATTTACAACAGCTCCGCTCCTGCTGTAAGAAAACTCACTTTTCTACATAATTGTTCTCCCAAAAAGTGATTTTCGCTGTATTTTTTTGTGCAGAAAATGTTTTTTTTTTTTCTCATGTGAAGATAACGTAGTATTTGCCAGTGAGAAAAACAGTAACCCAGCATTCAATAAGTAACTTCTTTTTTTTTCTTTATTTCAAATTGGAAATTACAGTAATAATATCAGTCAAAATGGTGCTAAAATTGCAGAAAGGTAGGGCACTACCAGAAACTTTGTATTGACAAGCAA
>NW_024686064.1:0-688 GCF_008729295.1 Plectropomus leopardus | reverse complement strand
ACCAGTAAAATATAGAAAATATGCATGTATGACTGTAGCAGTACCATCTAAATCTGTTCTGTTGCTTAAAATACCACCCACTAAAGAACACTGCAGTGAGGCCAGCATCTACTTCAAAAAAGACAGTCAAACCATTGTTTTCCAGAACATGAATATATACATAACCTATACAATAGCAATTTCACATTTATTCAATAAGTCAACAAGTCTGTCCATAATATCAGAAAGAACATAAAAATACAGTCAATATTTCATCTGATCCGTCTTAGATTTTATTTGAGGAATATCAGCTTTTGCCATCACACAAAAGATTTAGAGTCCCACGGGCTCGATTGATCACGTTGAGACATTCTTTTGTTCTTCAGTCTGTCACGCTTTTAAACCAGAGTATGGTTTCTGAGTACTCTCAGTATACCTGGGTCGAACACTAAATGTAATAGGAATGATTGATTAGTTGCATTGCAGTCGCTTTTTTTAACGTCTGAGTGGATTTTTACCTTTTATACTATGGTTTTGTTGTTTGGTTAAATGTTATATTTATGTGTTGCTTCGTATTTTCCTATTTATGTGAAAGAGCAGGCCTCCTGGAACGCAAGACAATTTCAGAATTTCATCCTGACAATAAAGTGAAATCTAATCTCTTCTTAAATAAATAAGTCGACCACATGTAAACTGTATTTTAGAGAAA
>NW_024686063.1:0-892 GCF_008729295.1 Plectropomus leopardus | reverse complement strand
ATCACTTTATTTTTATTTTTATTGTACGTTAGAAAATATTTCGGGGGGCCACCAGGGGCCCTGTCAGGGGCCAGATTTGACCCGCGGGTCGTAAGTTGAGCATCACTGCTTTAAGTGGATGCCAGCAGGAAGTGTAATGTTACCATGGAGTTAGTTGGGAGTTCGTTAAGCGCTATAATAAATTTTTGGCCAACTGGACGTTGAGGATTTAAGTTACCTCAGCAGAAGACTCAGAGATTGTTGATCAGAATAAAATAGAGTCAAAATTTTGAGTTTCATAGTAGAATTTCGGACAGCGGCGCCCTCTAGTGGCGACGTTAAATCGAGCCGTCATCCCTCACCGGCTTCCCGCCCGACCGGCCGCAGGTACGGCTGAAACACGGACACGGAAACATGACATGAAACGCGGCTGCTGAGCTCACTGCGGTTGGTTCCAGGTCGACGTGTCCGGCAGCTTCATCACGTGACCTTCGGCCGCGATGTGGCGCAGGACGTCGTCTCTGCGGTCAAACTTCTCCTGGCAGCCGTAGCAGCGGCTCTGATGGATCTGCCGCCGGATGAAGTTCACCAGTTTGACCTGCTGGTAGAACCGGAGGTCTGAGGGACGACAGACGCAGCGGGGCGTCAGCGTGTAAGCATGAACACTCACATACATGTTCAAAGACACACGTTATTCTCAACACGCTTCAGTTTTTATCAGGAGGACAAAGTCAAACTGGTGTGCTACGATACGTTTATTCCTTCTTTAATGTGCGTGATAATTTGATCTTTCTCTGCATTCCTCTATCTTATCTCGTCCTAAATCCACATCAGTCTGAGGTTAACCCTTTAAAACCTGGAGAAGCGGCTTGATTTCTTTTCTTTGTCCTTGTTGAAGCGACTGCATGTCTGA
>NW_024686062.1:0-419 GCF_008729295.1 Plectropomus leopardus | reverse complement strand
TGATGTTGTGAACATAAAGTGCAAGACATTCTGTTCTGGTGGACTTTAAAACTCAAGATTTTCTGTTACACATGGCTGGATGAGCATGTCTGGTTGTGATCCCCAGAGTGCATGCTGCAAATATACAGATATGAATACAGTCTAACCAGACTGTGTGTCAGGGAAACAAGATCACTCACTCAAGTCTTAAATAAGACACTAAAGTCAACCCAATAACCAGAAAAAATGCTCTTGTTTTTTGCAAACCACATATATTTGTACGCTATTTTGTAGCAAGACGTTAAAAGGTTACATTACCAAAAAAAAAAAAAAAGCCATAAAAAGCAGCCATTTTTCGTAACATTATAATAGCTTGAAAGCAGTGATGTCATGATAAAAACCAACCCACTTTTCATGGCACAATCCTGTTGGAAATTCAG
>NW_024686061.1:0-845 GCF_008729295.1 Plectropomus leopardus | reverse complement strand
GTGTGTGTGTGTGTGTGTGCGTGTTTAATAGACATGTGTTCAAAGTAAATAAGAGTTCAGTTTGCCTGAATGTAACAGATGTCTGTGCATCTTTTCCTCTACAGCGACAATAGCCAAGGGATTGTTTGATGTTATCGATGTGGATCAGTATTGTTGCCATAGCAGCAAATGGAAGTATAATGCCACACAAAAGCAAGAGGTAAACTCTGGGAGGAAAAAATAATAACTTGCAAGGTAGTCAACCCTGTGCGAGCACTCAGTGTATTCAGTGCAAACAAACTTAATTAAATCTGATGGAAAATGTTCTCCGGGCAACATGAAAAAAACAGCACAGGGCAGTCTCATGTAGAGGACAGATGTCTTCAAGTTTGTTGTCAATGTTGGGCAAGTTTTAAAATATAATGCACTACATGACAAGGCTTAATAAAATGGAAAATGTTTAATAGAGGGTAATCAAAGCACAGAAGATCAAGTTTATTGCAGTTCATTAACTGCAAGGGCGATATTGTACAGCCTAATGAAGGCTCTTCTGCAGAGTGCGGGTCTGAATCATTCATGCATTGGTAACCACTTTGTATTAAAATCACCCTCTCATATTAACAATAGTGCGATGATATAAAACAATGAAATAGACTGGGCCTTTTTAAATAAACGAATAGCCTCGGACACAGGGATGAGCAGGCAGACAGAGGATCACAGTCTGATCAATTATATGATAGGGAGCAATATTTGTCATTCTATCATATGAAATAAAATAAACAAATGAGGTCCTAGTGCAAGGAAAAAACAAGCCTAACTTCTTATCCAAGCTGTCTGGAAGCAGCCTTTAGACGCAAAAGCAGAAC
>NW_024686060.1:0-857 GCF_008729295.1 Plectropomus leopardus | reverse complement strand
ACACACACACAGAGCAGAGCTTTTGCAGACGTCCATCTATTAGACTATTAAGGCACATTTTGTGACCATGGAGTACTGCTGCGATTTGCAAATATTATTAAATTATAAACTGGGGAACTGTTAGTTTGTTTCCAGCTTACAGAGAATAAATCATCTTGTTTAACAGCATTGCGGTATTTGTTTAACTGTCTGCTAACACTAACATACAACTGTGTGTGTGTGTGTGTGTGTGTGTGTGTGTGTGTGTGTGTGTGTGTGTGTGTGTGTGTGTGTGTGTGATTTGTGTTTGTGTGTTTGAGGCAGAAGGAAATGCATCCCAACGTGCTTAACAAGAAAGAAATTAAATGCACCAAGTGCTTCACATCAGAACACATAAAACACAAAAAAGACATAATAAAACCTGCATGTAAATATAGAGTAAAATTACAATATATTACATTGAATGCATCTTCAAATGGAAAAAATCCACTTGATAATACCAGTGAAAGCAAGAAAAAATAAGGGTAAAAATTTAGTGCACAGAATGCATAACACAAACTGGAACATAAAGTAAAACCCACTGATGTTATTAATAAAATAAGAGTAAAAATAGAGTATATAAATGCATAAAATCAAGGAAAATACAATATCTTAAAAATGTGTAGCAGTACGCAGGTGCAAAGCAGAATGCAAAGGGTAGGCCCAGGTTTTAATTTTAAGGATTTTAGAAAAAAAAGACTTTGTCTGTTTTAAAGTTTGAGTAAACAGACTCCAGTTCGTCCTGCTGCTGCTTGTCACGTCATTTTTACTTAACATGTGAGACGTCTTTGTGTCTTTGTGTCTTTGTGTCTGTGCAGGTCGTACGGCTGCGTGTTTAA
>NW_024686059.1:0-934 GCF_008729295.1 Plectropomus leopardus | reverse complement strand
ACACACACACACAGACAGACAGACAGACACACACACACACACACACAGGTCTGTGAGTGTGTGACGATGGTTCGTGAAAACTCTTTTGACAGCAGGTGAATCTGACGGCTGTAAAAACGTGAACATCTGAATATTTTCTGCTCGTTTTAAACTAAATCACAACGGTTCGTTGTAAAGGAAGATTTTTGGGGAATTTTTTTCTTACAAATTTGTTGTTGATTGTTCAAGAAAAAAATCCTTCAAGTTTTTTTCTTTTTAAATGTTACCATTTTTCTCTCTTTCTTTCTTTCCATTTGTTTGCATTTTTTTCAGAAAAGGGACATTTTCTTTGAAAAAGGAAAAAAATTGGGCCATTTTTTACTTGAATAAATGTTGGTGATATTTTAAGTCGTGCCTTCTTTAAAAGTCACAGAGAAAATGAAAGTTTTTTGTATTTTTTTTTAACCTTTTTTGAATTTTAGACACTTTATAAAAAATAATTGTGGTGATGTTTTTTTGTCTTGAAACATTCTGGCTTTCATTGTTATAGTTTCTTGGAGATTTATAAGGTAAACATTTTGGCGACTGTCTTTGTTTGTTTGTGAAGAAACTCCTTCAGTTTTTCCTCTCTGTGGGTTTGAAAGTCAGGAAGCAGGTTTCCTTAAAAATCACCAGAACGATGCCGTTTATTTTCACCAAAAACTGTAGAAACTGAACCTCTCTGAACCTCGAGCTCCTCTGAAAAACTGAATGATTTTTACACTTTACGTTACTTTCCCAGGCCTGGAAAATGAGATGGTGAAAGTCCATGACTTTTTCCAGGTTTTCCATGACCGTGGGAACCCTCCGCCCACCAGTGTTTACACCGGATGTGCCGGAGCAGCTCGCAAAAGTTGAAAAAAATCCCCAAAACCAAGTGTGAAAAGTGCAGCGTGTGAACGCTGGGGGGCAGACC
>NW_024686058.1:0-578 GCF_008729295.1 Plectropomus leopardus | reverse complement strand
GCTGTTCCCCATAGTCGTGCTCGGCCAGTGAGATGATTAATGGCGAAAGCCACCTTGGCTCCCTCAGTGGCAAACGTGTGTGGCTGCAGGGCAAACAGAATGGAGCAGTTCGTCAAAAACGGATTGCAGCCCTCTGGATCTCCAGCGTAGTGTTCGGGTGTCCCAACCCGGGGTTCGGGAGCGGAACTGGGAGGTGGCGCCGGGTTGGGAGCCGGCTGAACAGGACTCGAACCAGGAATGGCGTGTTGGGTCAACGTGGTAGCCATCTGTTGAACCTGGTTCGCCAGCAGGGTTAAAGCTCGCTCCAACGCCGAGGCAGAATGACGAGCCTCAGCCGCGTTGGAGGAGAGCTGAGCCTCGTGTTGCTGGAGCATTCCCTCAACACGGGCTAGCCGAGACTGAAGAGTGTTGGAGTCTGCTGGGTCCATGTTTGGCCAGATTGTACTGAAACAGGGTGTGTATGAACCCAGATGCAGTACGCCAACACTTAGAAACAGTTGGTAATAACCTTTATTAAAACCAACACAATAGAAGCTCAGCTCACAGATAGTCAGTTCGTTCTTCGGGTGAATAACCCA
>NW_024686057.1:0-570 GCF_008729295.1 Plectropomus leopardus | reverse complement strand
TATTAACGTTTTTCTTTATTTTTTCCTCTTTTTTTAACCTTTTTTTCTATTTTTTTCTTGTTCTTCAGTCTGTAGGCGGGTTTCCATCAGTTACACAAAACTTAAGCTTTATTTTCAAAACGCTGACAAAAAACAATTGGTGTGTTTCCACTGAGTGATGTTCTGCGACTTTTCCTCTGGTGATAACCATGGCGATGGATGTTCAAAACATTGACAGCTTTATTTCTATTGCAGCCACCGCACTAGCCGTCATTATTTCCAATCCAAGGCCACATAGGCGTGTTATGGAGCCATGAAGGAATTTTCAATTTGTGCAATTTGAAGGTTATGGAAACCCACCTAGTTTTGGAAGTTCATCAGTGTGTAACTCCAAACATTGGCTTTTTTCCCCCAGTGTTTACATTTGCAGAATTTGAGTATCCAATCTGTTTATTAATAACTGTTCTAAACCACATAGATGTGATCTGAATGTGCTCCTCATTTATCATATTTATCTTATTTAACAGTTATTTTAATGTGTGTGTATGTGAGTGTGTTTGAGCAGTGAATAGAAAATGTTTTTTGACAGTA
>NW_024686056.1:0-457 GCF_008729295.1 Plectropomus leopardus | reverse complement strand
GAATCGGCCGTGGCTCCCGGGCACGACAGACCCCCAAAAGCGGGCATAATATGAGAGAGGAAAAAGGCGATTTGAGATCTCTTAGGTCGGAACGGATGTAACGGTGATAAGCTTGGGAGGACCATCTGCCCATGATCTGAATAAGGTGTTCCGGTATACCGCTGCGGGAGGCTGAGGTGGCAGCTCCAATTCTGAAAGAATGTCCGGAGTAATGCATGGGAGAGATGCCTGACAATGACAGGACCTGACGGAAGTGTTGGTGGAACCAGAAGCGGGTAACCACCTGGCCGGATTCAGATGCAAACAGAGGGTCATCTTGGGATTTGCTTTGTGACGTCCGGAAATGTAAGTAGTTGGAGAGAATAAGGAAGGGGTTTAGAACTGATTGAATGTTGAAGTAGAAGATGGGAGTGGGTTGGCTAGATTGGTCGGTTTTGGTTCTTTTTAAATAATAAAC
>NW_024686055.1:0-1186 GCF_008729295.1 Plectropomus leopardus | reverse complement strand
ATAATTATTTTGCACTAAATATCCAAGACGGCTTTTGTGAAAACCACAGAAAAACAGCCCTCTCCAGACCATTACCATAATAACTACAAACACACCTAAATGCAGAAGCAGGGATTGCATATCAGAATAGGTTGACTGAAAATATGATAATGCTTGCATTGAGAAAAAACTGGATTTCTGTCATCACTGCTTGAATGACTCCCAAAGAAATGCAAATGTCACTGACATTGGAACATGTTAACATCTGTTCAGGGGAATGGAATTCAGAGGAGAGAAGTTAGAATTAGTAACAAACATGATAACTCAGTCCTTGTGTCTCCCCCCCCCCCCTTCACACTTACTTTGTTTAATATCTTAAATAATGATTGTGTTTGGGTTGGAGATTTCCCTCTTCTCTTTGGTAGAATAGCACATGCTAGATACTAAATACCATTTGTTACAAGTGAACATGATTGAACAGATATGATACAAACTCGCTGTTGTGAGTCCTATGGATGGGTTCTGCAAGTATCATGGAAATGTTGATGACCTAGATTTTGGATAATGCTTCATCTTCTCTTCCTCAGGAGTTGTATTGGTTAACCAAGTTAACTTCAAAGCAGGCACTGTTAATACACCAAAAAGACCTTTCCCAATCTGTCTGCGCCTATAACTGCTTTTGCAGCCTCGTCAGCAGCTTTATCTTCCTGTGAGACCTTGGTAAATGACCTTCGTGTTCTTACTGATGTAGAGGTTTTGTCTTTTTCCTGTATAACAGTGTCTGACTCCACTCTGCTGCCAAAGCAGTCTGGCAAACAACCTACGGTGAGATATCTTCAGTGCTTCACCAATGACACCGAAGGCTGTAACCACAGACACTCTGAAACTTGTTTCAACATTTTCATCTAATAGTATTACTCCAATTTCGCACTGAAAACTGCTTCAAGTGTCATCTGCACCATTTGTGATCATCTCTGTCCTTGAACTGGAATCATAATCTTTATGAACTGCTGATCCTCAGAGTCACTGCCTCCATTCTCACTCTCAATTGTGCTGTCCTATCCTGGATCCATTTTCCTCAGTGTCTTACTTCCTCTTTTTTTTCTGCTTTAGCCAGTATCTGCCTCACTGCAGAGTCATACCCTCTAAAGATTTCATCCGCATCACTTTGAGTATGTTCTGTTACTATCATTACTTTCTGCAATGA
>NW_024686054.1:0-426 GCF_008729295.1 Plectropomus leopardus | reverse complement strand
ACACACACACACACACACACACACACGAAAACATGAAAACACACACACACACACACACACATAACTATAAAAACAGTTTGATTTTCAGTCCTGAAAGACGATGTGACGACCCGCAAAGACAAACTGACTGACTGCAGCCATCAGTCCTCTGTTTGGGCCTTACAGGCCTCCGTACCATCACTTCTACATCGTTAATTGAATTCTCTGATCAGTGTAGCCTCTGTCTCCGTGATGTAGTCAAACAAGAACAAAACACGAAAAAGACCCAAAAGGATTACAAAGACAAACAAAACAACCACAAAGACTCGAAGGGATTAATAACAGACACAAACAACCACAAAGACTCAAACTGATCCGTAAGAGACACAAAACGACCACAAAAAAGACTCAAACTGATCCGTAAGAGACACAAAACGACCACAAAAA
>NW_024686053.1:0-631 GCF_008729295.1 Plectropomus leopardus | reverse complement strand
AATACCTTCTGATATGTGTTCAATAAAGTGTTCATTATCTGTATTGATTTAGAACAAACTGACACCAAACTTATTTTACCATTAGCCTACATTTTTATTTATTAAACAAATTTTAAAATAAAATTAATTTAAAGTACAGAAAAGTGCACATTTTTGCCTGAGCCGAACCTAAAAAAAGTAATAAACATTTATGCAGGATTTATCTACCTGGATCCACAGCTTTAGCGTTAGCAACAGGCTGCAAAACATCTGCGTGCTGTCGGCTCAGAGGTTACGTAGGTTCGTCTTATTGTTGCGGTGTTTTAACACTGACTCACGAGGCTCACACTCGACGTTACTACTATCGACTTTGTGTATCCAAACGTCGGCTTTTAATGTTGTCGCCGATGATTTTAACACACTGCTACCTCGCACCACTGTCGCCATTTTAGTAACTAAATAACAGCCGGTGTTTGGGGGTCAAGCGGGACCTCTGAACACCGTCAGTCACTCTGCAGCGGCACTCACACTGCCCCCACAGGAGCGATGCATCATCACAACAGAAATAATCGATTTCGGGATTTTATGAATCGATATTGAATTGACAAAAAACATATTGCAATGCACTGATGAATCGATTTTTTTACCCAGC
>NW_024686052.1:0-215 GCF_008729295.1 Plectropomus leopardus | reverse complement strand
ACACCCAGGTCAAATGACTCTGCAGTAGACACGGGTATTTATCGCCTTCAGCTCCACTCGGCATTGATGGGAATACAACACCCAAGTGAACGCTGTAATTTCAGCTCCCTAACCGGCAAGATGTAATGATGCGGCGTCACTAAACCGTCCGTCTCCTACTAATCGACGCTAAAACACCAACCCAAATGAGTCTGCACCGAGTTTGAAAGAGAGAC
>NW_024686051.1:0-506 GCF_008729295.1 Plectropomus leopardus | reverse complement strand
TTGGAGGAGGCATTTGACCGTGTCCCTTGGGAAGTCCTGTGGGGGTTTGATTTACACACTCACACTCCGATGACGCAGCATCAGGAGCAATTTGGGGTTCAGTATCTTGCCCAAGGATACTTCGACATGTTGTCCAGAGGAGCTGGGGATCGAACCGCTGACCTTCTCATTAGAGGACGACCCACTTTACCTCTGAGCCACAGCCGTTTAGATTGTACGCAAGTCATGATAAGTTTATGATATTAATAATTTAAGGATAAGAATGAAATTAACTAATGGTAAGTTTCATATTTGGATTAGTGTTGATTAGTTTATCTTATAGACAATTGATATGTTGACGCTGTAAATAACTTATTTTAAAGATAAGATATTAACATTTTTTGGACGTAGGTGTTAAGTGTGGATTCTGAACAAATAAACAAGTTTATTTCCCTGTTAATTTACAGTAAAATACTGGCAGCTACAGTTGCCAGCATGATACTGTTATTCTACAGTGTACCTACTGT
>NW_024686050.1:0-827 GCF_008729295.1 Plectropomus leopardus | reverse complement strand
ATGTCACCTCTTCGGGCTGTGCCCGGCCGGGCCCCATGGGTAAAGGCCCGGCCACCAGGCGCTCGCCATCGAGCCCCACCCCCAGGCCTGGCTCCAGGGGCTCTAGGGGTCTTGTGAGCTACACTTTGTCTGGTCCCTCCCCTAGGACCTGTTTGCCATGGGTGACCCTACCAGGGGCATGAAGCCCCCGACAGCTGAGCTCCTAGGATCACTGGGACACGCAAACCCCTCCACCACGATAAGGTGGTAGCTCAGGGAGGGGAAATCAATTTTGAACCCCTCCCAAAAATAGCTCAAAATGGCATATTGTAGCTTGTTTTCACGTGCTATACTATACAAAGTGGAAACAAAGGCCAAAAAAGTCCAAAAACCTCATAATTTAGCAAGTTGAAAAAAATGGGCAAAAATCGCATACTATACTATGGCGAAAAATCTCAAATTTGGACCCCTCCCAAAAATGGCTGAAAATGGCATATTATAGCTTGTCGAGACGTGTTATACTATACAAGGTGGAAACAAAGGCCAAAAAAGTCCAAAAACCTCATAATTTAGCATGTTGAAAAAATGGGCAAAAATCGCATACTTATACTATGGCGAAAAATCTCAAATTTTGACCCCTCCCAGAAATGTCTGAAAATTGCATATTACAGCTTGTCGAGATGTGTTATACTATACAAAGTGGAAACAAAGGCCAAAAAAGTCCAAAAACCTCATAATTTAGCAGGTTGAAAAACTGGGCAAAAATCGCATACTATACTATTGCCCAAAAAGTCAAATTTTGACCCCTCCCAGAAATGGCTGAAAATGGCATATTATAGCTCCTTGAA
>NW_024686049.1:0-225 GCF_008729295.1 Plectropomus leopardus | reverse complement strand
TAGAGAACAGTCCCTCAGGTAAACAGCCCCGCTGTGATAAATAGAGAACAGCCCCTCAGGTAAACAGCCCCGCTGTGATAAATAGAGAACAGTCCCTCAGGTAAACAGCCCCGCTGTGATAAATAGAGAACAGTCCCTCAGGTACACAGCCCCGCTGTGATAAATAGAGAACAGTCCCTCAGGTAAACAGCCCCGCTGTGATAAATAGAGAACAGTCCCTCAGGT
>NW_024686048.1:0-313 GCF_008729295.1 Plectropomus leopardus | reverse complement strand
GTGTCAGTGAACAAGGACAGCAGGTCCAAAATGTCCTTATGTGAGGATGCAGCGTCTCAGGAGGTTAATTTGAAAGGTTTTGTCCATCTTTTCTATCACAGTGACATTATACACACCGTCTTCTGTTTCTGATGTCTCTCTATCCTCCTCTGTCCCCGTCCTCTTCGTCTCTGCAGAGTAAAGGAGCGAAGGAGAAGGTGGTGACCAGGATCATGGTGTCCCGCTGTGAAGTCGACCTGATGAAGATCAGAACAGAGTTCAAGAGGCAGCACAAACGATCGCTGTACCAGACCATCGCTGTGAGCGCACGCAC
>NW_024686047.1:0-567 GCF_008729295.1 Plectropomus leopardus | reverse complement strand
TTTTATGACATGTCAAATTTTGACTTTTTCAACATACTATACTATGGCGTTTTTGGCCATTTTTTCAACATGCTAAATTATGAAGTTTTTAGACTTTTACTGCTTTGATTCCCACTTTGTATATTATAATAGGTCTCTACAAACAATTATATGTCAAAATTTGACGTCATAAAAATGGCTGAAAACGACATGTTATAACTTATAAAGACCTATTATACTACACAAAGTGGGAGTAAAGACAGAAAAAGTCCAAAAACTTCATTATTTTGCATATTGAAAAAATGGCCAAAAACGCCATAGTATAGTATGTCGAAAAAGTCCAAATTTGACTTGTCATGAAAATGGCTGAAAACAATATATAATTGCTTGTAGAGACCTATTATCATATACAAAATAAGGAATATAGCAGAAAAAAGCCAAAAACTTCATTATTTTGCATGTTGAAAAAATGGCCAAAAACGTCATAGTATAGTATGTCGAAATAGTCAAAATTTGACATGTCATAAAAATGGCTGAAAACGACATATAATAGCTTATAGAGACCTATCGTACTATACAAAGTGGGAA
>NW_024686046.1:0-658 GCF_008729295.1 Plectropomus leopardus | reverse complement strand
CTTTTGTTGATAATTGTGTGTTGTGTGTGGTAATCAATTAACTTCATCACTGTATGTACTAAAGCTAGGGCTGGGCGATATGGAATAAAGTCTTATCACATTTTTTTCCTTTTACATTTTAGTCGATATCAATATATATCACGATTTACATCAAATCACTATTTCTGTCTTATAGCTTAAAGGTTCCCTTTGAAGTGAGATATGAAGATATCATCAGGTTAATTTTGGTTTAAATATTTATTTTCTGTCAGACATTGAACATGACAAATATACTGTAGAACAACATTACAATTTGTCTGTTTTTTACAGCGCTCTACAATAGATGTGATGCCATCACATTGTCTTTTTTACTATACTTAAAGCTTATTCTAACTCACTCTAATACATATATTTCTATAAACCTGCGTCTGCAATCTATACCGACCTTAACCCTCTGAAACATGCATTGACGTCCCTTTTCTTGTGCTGTGTTCAGACACCTTTCACAAGTGTGGAGATTTTTGAATCCTAAGGTAACTGTTTTTTTTGGTTTTGTTTTTTTAGCACCTCGTTAAGAAATGTACCGCAGATTGCAAGAAATTAGTAGATTTAGAACATCGTTTTTTAAAAAGCCAGGGAAAAATTTCCAGAAAACTTTATTTGTAATTATCATAATGAT
>NW_024686045.1:0-416 GCF_008729295.1 Plectropomus leopardus | reverse complement strand
CTTAAACCCAAATGAACTTTATTATATTGGTGTTGTCAGTTCTGTAAAAGAAAATGTTCCCATATACTTATAACATTGTTCTGGCTGTTCTCAGTGTCAACTAGAAAATCTTTCACAATTTCATATCAATGGAGCAACTCTACACTTTATATCACATGACATCACAAGCACTCCAGTTTTTGGATATGGGAGCGAGTTGCCCATGTTTACTAATGTTTTTAGACTGCCTTAGATCATAGAAATAATATGTATGTATTTTAGAAATGGGCATAATTTCCCATTAATACAGTATCAAGCCATAAAAAGGTTAAGCCAGCCACTAAAGGTGAGCCTTTATATTCTGTTACACAAACATACTAACAAATCATATTTGAAGAAGAAATGTAACATTATTCAGATGAGATTTTTTTTCACAA
>NW_024686044.1:0-1008 GCF_008729295.1 Plectropomus leopardus | reverse complement strand
GACACCTCAATGTGCTTTGAATCAAAGCAACAAAGTAAAACAGTAAAGTCTGATTATCTTGTATTTTCCCCACAGTGGCATCAAGGACTTGTGATCTTGAAGCAAAACAGATGAAAAAAAAAAAACTAATAGTATGCAAGTGTCCAAATTCAGTACATTGACAGTTCATTGTAGAAAAAGAGGATAAACTGATAAATTAAAGATCAGCAAAGCAAGTTCCAGGTTCTCAATTCTTGTCCTTTTCTTCATCTACCTTCTTCTCGATCACCTTTTTGATCGATCTCTTTCCTTTTACAGAGAGTTTCTCCAGAAGAGTTAATTGCAGAAATTAATGATAGTAAAAGATCATACTCAAAGTGATTCGGATGAAGTCTTTGGAGGGTATGACTCTGCAGTGAGGCGGATACTGGCTAAAGCAGAAAAAAGAGGAACTAAGACACTGAGGAAAATGGATCTAGGATAGGACAGCACAACTGAGGGTGAGAATGGAGGCAGTGGCTCTGAGGATCAGCGGTTCATAAAGATTATGATTTCAACTCAAGGACAGGGACGATCACGAATTGTGCAGATGACACCTGAAGCAGTTTTCAGTGCGAGGTTGGACTAAAACCCTATGAGAGAGGAAATGATGAAACAGGTTGCAGAGTGTCTGTGGTTACAGCCTCCGATGTCACTGGTGAAGCACTGAAGATGTCTCACCGTAGGTTGTTTGCCAGACTGCTTTGGCAGCAGAGTGGACTCACACACTGATATACAAGAAAAAGACAAAACCTCTACATCAGAAAGAACATGAAGGTCATCTGCCAAGGTCTCACAGGGAGATAAAGCTGCTGACGAGGCTGCAAAAGCAGTTATAGGAGCAGACAGATTGGGAAAGGTCTTTTTGGTTCATTAACATTGCCTGCTTTGAAGCTGTCTTGGTTACTGATATAACTCCTCAGGAAGAGAAGATGAAGCATTGTCCAAAATCCAGGTCATCAACATCTCCATGATCCTTGCAGAAGCCAT
>NW_024686043.1:0-269 GCF_008729295.1 Plectropomus leopardus | reverse complement strand
TAGGTCAAAGGTCAAGGCCATGGTGACCTCATAAACATGTTTTCCGCTATAATTCAATGTAGCCAAGTGTAAAAAACACACACAGTTATTTGAGCACAATAAAAGAAGAGAGACTGCAGTGTTTCCTCTAGGATTTTTTTCAGCAGCGGGGGCAGGCTCTCCGGGGAGCCGCGGCGGCGTAAACAAATGACGCTTTTTAAAGGCTGAATGTAAAAATAAAAAATAATAACAAAAATTCAACAATAAAATAATAAAAACAATAAATAATA
>NW_024686042.1:0-484 GCF_008729295.1 Plectropomus leopardus | reverse complement strand
TGTAAATTTAGCATATTGAAAAAATTGAAAAAATCGCATACTATAGTTTGGCAAAAAAGTCAAATTTTAACATCCCCCAAGAATGGCTAAAAACAACATGTTGTAGCTTTTAGAGACACGTCATTGTATACAAAGTGGAAATAAAGACCAAAAAAGGCCAAAAACAACATACTTTAGCATGTTGAAAAAAATGGCAAAAAGTCGCATACTATAGTATGGCAAAAATGTCAAATTTTGACATCCCCCAAAAAAGGCTAAAAACGACTTATTATGGTTTGTAGAGACGTATAATCTTCTACAAAGCGGAAACAAAGACCAAATGAGGCCAAAAACGTTTAAATTTAGCATATTGAAAAAATGGCAAAAAATCGCATACTATAGTATGAAAAAAAAAAGTCAAATTTTGACATGTCCCAAAAATAGCTAAAATGACATCATATGGCTTGTAGATACTTGTCATTGTATACAAAGTGGAAACAAAGAC
>NW_024686041.1:0-517 GCF_008729295.1 Plectropomus leopardus | reverse complement strand
ACCAAACAGAAAGTAGTTTTTAAATCTATTGTACATGATCCAAAATGCAAGTGACAGCCCCGCCCTGAGCACATCTATATGACAATTTTCATTGATACTGAGACCGCCACCTATTGACACAGGAAAGACAAAGTTTTACACTAAGAGATCCAGCTCCTAGCAGGTTGACTTGAGTGATCTCAAAATTGTGTCAAAAAATCATTAAGATGTTGGTGATAATGTAAAACGAATATTGTCCGTTTTTGTTGAATGGTGTTCCCGTGACGCTACGGTGAATTTCGATGTTGTGACATGATATCACAAACTGTCATAACTTGACAGATGGTCAGATCTTAACAAAATTTCATACATTTGTTGAGAATCCAGGCCTGAAGACACATGCAGTGCAATTCTGAATCATAGTCATAGTGCCTTCTAGTGGTAACAGAAAGTTACTTTTTTACATATCAATGTTTCCCCTGTAGCAGGTTAACCTGAGCAACATATATTTTATCATAATACTACAAAGACTTTCATG
>NW_024686040.1:0-487 GCF_008729295.1 Plectropomus leopardus | reverse complement strand
AAGGACAGAAGACACACAGTAAGTATTACTGGTTTGAATCATTTCACAATCTGTCAGAATAAATCAAACCTATATCAAGAAAACAATTTTTATACACATCTCTGTTAAAACCACATTCTCTTTCCCTTTGAGTTAGGGTCATCCGTAAAATCTGCAGGCTCCACCAAGTTTTCCAATTTTCATCCACGGGTTACAATGGATCATTGGCAGCTCTCTCCATTGCAAAAGCCTGAGCATACGCACCAACACACACACAAACCCTGTCTGAGCTTCTCACTCTGATAACAAAAGGCTGAAAAGCTAACACACACACACACACACACACACACAAACACACACACACACACACACACACACAAACACCATGTCACTCAGTCACTTGCAGGGAACATCTGGCTTCCATTCACTTCCAATGGGAACCTGTGGATCTGTCTTACATTGAAGGCTGTTAGTGCTCTGCTTTGTACAAGACAATGAGACACACTAA
>NW_024686039.1:0-219 GCF_008729295.1 Plectropomus leopardus | reverse complement strand
CAAAACTATAATAAAGTGGCGGAAAGGTAGTGAAGTGCCAATGGAAATATTAAAAAGGTGCCAATGTCGAGGTAAAAAGTTGGCAATATAAAAGTAAAAAAAAAACTGGCAAAAGAAATGGAAAAAAAGGCAAGAGAAAGGTAAACCTGAGTGACAGATAGAAAGTTAATGGAGTTAGTGGAAGTATCAAGGATAAAAAATGGAAATAAAGGTAAAAAA
>NW_024686038.1:0-656 GCF_008729295.1 Plectropomus leopardus | reverse complement strand
GCTGTGACAACACGTCCATGATCATCACAGACCACCTCACCAGTACACAATGTGCGCTTTGTGAAAACTCTTGTGCCCTTCCCTTCAGAGTGTTGGATGCAAAGTCCTTTCCACTTCTGTTTCTTCACAAGTCTCTGAATCTGTGGGCAGTTCATGATGTTACAGTCAGATCCAGAGGGTCTCCACCCGTCAAGAAGTCGTCGGCTACCGACTTTACCGACCCATGCCTATGTGGTGGCTGACGCCAAGGGAAGAGCGCTGTCAAAAAAAGAAGTTGTGTTAGTCATGAAGATAATAATTTAGGACTTTGAATCATGTAATTATATTTACGTGAAAATAATGTCAAAAGAAAATACTCACAGTGAACATATTCTTGTCGCAGTTTCAGCTGCCGTTTCTCCCAGTGCTCATACACCTTTGGCCAACAGGACACACCTGGTAGAAGTTCCCGTTTTGGTTTTGGCCTGTGAATTGAGACAGGATATTTCTCCAGTAGGGTTTGAAATGACACCTCAATTTCCTTCCTGACAGCAGTTGAAGAACCAGCAGTGCTGCGGGTAATACGGCTGCTACTCTCCTCAGAAGTCTCATAGCTGCTACCCTCAGGGCTGATATCCTCCCCAAAAGTATCAGAACTACAAATAAAATTAAAAAAA
>NW_024686037.1:0-252 GCF_008729295.1 Plectropomus leopardus | reverse complement strand
CACACCTTTTCATAGATAGACCGCCCTTCATGTGAGATAAAAAAAAACGACATTATTTTGTCTGTGTTCATGCATGTGTCATACATTTTGGCAAGGTTGTACATTTTTGTTTAATCAGTGAATTTGCAGCTCAGCTCTTACAATAAGTCTAAAATACACTGTGGAAACTAAATAGTTACATTCAGACTGTTCAGGTCCAAAAATGCTCCATTGAAACCCATTCAAACTGACATTTTTGATCCCACAGCCATC
>NW_024686036.1:0-277 GCF_008729295.1 Plectropomus leopardus | reverse complement strand
AGCCTGAGACACACACACACACACACACACACACACACACACACTGTTTACACCTGAAGACTGTGACATCACACAGGTGACCTTCCATCAGCCAATCAGATCTCACCTTCCTGATGCCCTGCAGACAGTCGAGCACGGTGAGGTTAAAGGTGCAGTTACCAAAGGACGCGTCCCTGAGGACACACACAGGGACATCATCAACACACACACACGCACACACAGTAACACACACACACACACACACACACACAAATTCTTCCTCTGTGGTGTCAGAGTG
>NW_024686035.1:0-259 GCF_008729295.1 Plectropomus leopardus | reverse complement strand
GTTTTGCCCCCCAGTGAGAGGGTAAAAGGCAGAGTGTCGGACAAAAAACAATAACAACTGCAGCAGCCTCAGGTCGGGACTTCTGGACCCCCATCACACACACTCACTAAATACAACAAAACAAAACACAATTCAACTATGACATACATCTCCCATGTATCTTATCCACTTTTTTTCACGACACACACACATAACAAACACACACACTGCAATAATGTTGCATGTGTTTGAAGGTCACGGTGCTGATGAACACAAAGAG
>NW_024686034.1:0-359 GCF_008729295.1 Plectropomus leopardus | reverse complement strand
TTTCTCCTTGTGTGAGATGACTGTAAAAGTACTGTGAATATAAGATTGAAATATTTTATTTTTATTGCCATCGTTTAGATTTTTATCTGTCCTGTGACGGTCTTCAGCAGGAATCGAACCACAGTCCGTGTCGATGCTCCGCGGGTCACACAGAAGGTGCCGTGTGTTTTGTGGTTAGTCAGTCCGGTATTTGAATAAAAACCCAGAGCAATCCTGTCCAGCTGGTTTGAATAGCAAAGTGAAAGGCAGCATGTGGAGAGACAAGGTCACACACACACACACACACACACACACACACACACACACACTACCTGGCAGAGTGTGTGAACATGTAATCGGGATGAAAAAGACAGAAAATG
>NW_024686033.1:0-1720 GCF_008729295.1 Plectropomus leopardus | reverse complement strand
AAGTTAAAGTAAAACTATGTGATTCTTTTTCTCCTTTTTCTTTACTTCCATGTGCCAGGTTTACAAGGTTTTTTTTAATTATTGGTTTATTGTATGGTTTACTGGTTTATCAAATGTTTTATTGGTATATGAGATGTTTTAATTGGTTATAACATGGTTTACTGGTTTATTTTACTATTCACTTTAAAAGAATGTAATGCTCTATCAAATATTTCTTTGGTTTATCAGAGGTTTTACTGGAGATGTACTTTATTATGTATGTATGTATTTATGTTTCTGGTTTACAGGTGAGATAAGGTAAGTCAAAATAAGTTAGGATAATTTTTTTTTCAAACTGTCATGCACCAGGTGTAGGAGATGTTTTAACCGTTTCTATGAGGGTTCATTGAGTGATCATAGGTGTTATTTTTGTCATGTTTTATTGATTTTCTAAGTTGTTTATGTTTTACTTGTTTAAAAGAAGGTTGATTAGCTTAAAGGTAAAGTACGGTTATTGAATCATTTTATCTATAAGATCTTTCAATAGGTTATACCACGGTCTACTGTGCTATAGTATTCCCTTTAAAATGATTTAATGGTCTACCAAACATTTTAATGGTTTATCAGAGGTTTTACTGATTTAACAGATGTTTCACTAGTTAATGACATGGCTTTCTAGTATATAGGTGAGATAAGGTAAGTCAAAATAAGTTAAGAGGATTCACTTTTCAAACTGTCATGTACCAAGTTTGTAAGATTTTTTTATAGGTTTATTGTGGAGTTTACTGGCATGTGAAATGTTTTATAATATGTTTCAATTATTGATAAGATGGTTTTCAGGTTTGTAGGTAAGGTAAGTCAATGTGATTCATTGTTCAAACTGTCATGCACCAGGTTTATGAGATGTTTTATTGTTTAATTTTTTACTGATGTATGAAATTTTGTGTTGGTTTATCTGAGGTTTTACTGGATTAACAGATATTTCACTGAATAATAACAAAGTTTTCTGGTAACTTGATAACATAAGGTAAGTCAAAGTCACATAAAAATGACCCATTTTTCAGACTGTCATGCACCAGGTGAGTTGTTTTAAGAGTTTCTATGAGGGTTCACTGCATGATCACAAGTTTTACTATTGTCAAAGAAGTTTTACTGGTTTTCACAGATGTTTAGATTTTACATGTTTGTGAGATGGTTGACTGGTTAAAAGGTAAGGTAAGGTTATTGAATCATTTTATAATGTGTTAAGGTTTATGATGTGTTTTATTGGTCAATTGTAGTGTTTACACATTTATCAAAGATTTTATTGAAGTATTACTGGTTTAACCAATGCTTCACTCCTTAAATATGTGGCTTTCTGGTTTATAGGTAAGAAAAGGTAAGTCAAAGTAAAACTATGTGATTCATTTTCTCCTTTTTCTTGACTTTTGTGTTCCAGGTTTACAAGGTTTTTTTTTTTTAATTGTTTTATTGTATGGTTTACTGGTTTATCAAATGTTTTATTGGAATATGAGATGTTTTAATTGGTTATAACATGGTTTACTGGTTTATTTTACTATTCACTTTAAAAGATCGAATGCTCTATCAAATATTTCTTTGGTTTATCAGAGGTTTTACTGGAGATGTACTTTAATATGTATGTATGTATTTATGTTTCTGGTTTACAGGTGAGAAAAGGTAAGTCAAAGTAAAACTGTGATTCTTTTTCTCCTTTTTCTTGACTTTTGTGTTCCAGGTTTAC
>NW_024686032.1:0-312 GCF_008729295.1 Plectropomus leopardus | reverse complement strand
CAGACTCGCCTCGTGTATTCATAACCAAAAACACTAAACATCCGCCGTTTTATCTCCGCGCGTTTAGTGAAAAGTCAGCTCTTAAAAGAAAACATTCGTTTTATTTTCGGTGTTTTGTTGACGTGAGGAGGATCAGAAAAGACGTTTTTGTGACGAAGGAAACAAATCAAAACAAAAATCTCTTGTTCGCTCCGCCTGAGCGCGTAAATAAAAGTGTCTCTTTAAACAGGTCAGTCGGCAGCAACGTGCTCCTACATGTCAGCCTGACACACACACACACACACGCACACGCACACGCACACACACACACAC
>NW_024686031.1:0-396 GCF_008729295.1 Plectropomus leopardus | reverse complement strand
TCCGTCTGCTCTCCCACTATTTCTTTTTCTGTCTCAGTGTCCAATTTATTCAGTTTATGTGTCCTTCATTGTGTTTTACCTTCCCCTCTGTCCTCCTAACTGTCTGACTCTACCTGTCTCACTATCTTGTTACTGTCCTTGTGTCTCTTTCTTACATTTTGTGAATATTACTTTCTGTTAACCCCTTCTCTCTCCAAACATCCCCCCTTTCATTATACAGTATGTGTCTCTCTCTCTCTTTTTCTCTCTGTACTCAGCAGTCACTCCAAATATGGGCCCAAATCCTCTCCAGCCTTTTCTGTCTATCATTCTTCTCCCTCTGTGTACAGCCTGATTGACTTAGTCTCCTCCCCCCGCCTCCACAAATACACACACACACACACACACACACACACA
>NW_024686030.1:0-614 GCF_008729295.1 Plectropomus leopardus | reverse complement strand
GCCATTCTAGACATTTTTTAACGACATACTATAGTATGGCTTTTTCACCATATTTTAGAGGACATAATAAAGTATGATATTTTCATGACATTTTGGACGGCAGACTATAGTATGACTTGTTTATGATATTTTCGACGACATACTATAGTATGACATTTTCATGATATTTTGGATGACATACTATACTATGGCCTTTTTTTTATAATATTTTGGACCACATACTAAAGTAAGGCTTTTTGATGACAATTTGGACAATATGTTATATTATGTTTTTTTTATATGATACTTTTCACAACATACTGCAGTATGATTTGTTTATGATATTTTGGATGACAGACTATAGTATGACTTGTTTATGATATTTTGGACGACGTACTATAGTATGACATTTTCATGATATTTTGGATGACATACTATGGTATGACGTTTTTATGATAATTTGGACAATGTGATATAGTATGTTTTTTTAATGATATTTTGGACGACATACAATAGTATGACTCTTTATGATCATTTGGACAACATACTATAGCATGACTTGTTCATGATATTTCTGGACAACAGACTACAACAAACTATAGTATGACTTCTTTATGATGTTTTGGACAACATAG
>NW_024686029.1:0-405 GCF_008729295.1 Plectropomus leopardus | reverse complement strand
CAGAAATAATTCATATCTTGGGTTCTGTTTTTCCCCGCTCTCTTGTATGAGTCTGTATGATTTGAACAAAAATCTTCAGCAGATAAAGTATGTTTAGGTATGATAGTGAACCAAAAATGTTTGGGTTTTGGACCAAACATTTGACAAAACTTCCCCTACAACATCTCAAACACCGAACCAAGTGTTGCATTTAGTATGAGGTTTTGCGCAATGCCTACATCTGTATGAGCGGAAAGTTAAAGCAAACCTAAATCTAGCTCCACCCAAACTATATCCAGAATACTATGAATTATATCCTTAGACTACAAAATCAACAAAAGACATAATATGTAGTCTGAGACGCAGGCCAAACCAAACACAGCTCCGAGCAGAAACTTTCTGTTTTGACGGTTATGATTGTGACAT
>NW_024686028.1:0-800 GCF_008729295.1 Plectropomus leopardus | reverse complement strand
GTGATGTGTGTGTGTGTGTGTGTGTGTGTGTGTGTGTGTGTGCGTGTGTGCGTATGTGTGCGTGTGTCTGAGCAAGACAAGGAAAACACTTAAGTGAATTTCCATCTGCTCTGTCATGCTTTGGGCAAAAACAGACAGACAGTGAAGAGAATAAGAGGGAGGGAGAATGAATGTGTGTGATCATGAAAAGGAAGCCTGTCCAGACAGTGTTAGATGACATCATCCTCACTAATAACTTCTGTGTGTGTGTGTGTGTGTGTGTGCGTAGGTGGGGGGCGTGGCTTCAGACCACGCTGCTCCACATATAAGGGGAAAGAAGCTCATTCAGTCACTGAGACTAAAGCAGCAGACTGAAGCTGAAACAACAGAGAGCAGCTGTACTACATCTGATACATTTCAACCAGAAGGTAAGAAGCACAACTGGACTTTAGAGCTTTTAAATTACATTTATAAAACTAACAAAGTCAAGAGAGTTTTCTCAGTTCAAAAGTGTTGAATTTGATGTATGCTTTACTTTCTTTACTTTCTTTCTTATAGTATTATAACAGAAAACACAACACAAGGAATAATATACCTTTTTGGACAACTTCACATTACTGTTGTTTCATTGTTTTTTTAGTAAATGAACTTGCAATATTTTAACTTGCACTCATATATCGCAGGTTTGCAGGCTCAGGGACTATGTTGTACCATGTGTTTTTGTGTTATTAGTATTACTTATGTTGCAGCTTTATCTCAAAGACATGCTCTCTCATTTTGTCTTGCCTAGAGATGTGTAAAAAAAAGAAAAGAAATTATTT
>NW_024686027.1:0-435 GCF_008729295.1 Plectropomus leopardus | reverse complement strand
CGTCAGGATTTACTAACAATCCTCTGACAAACTCGGAGGAACAAGACGCAGGGGAGACGGAGAGGAGCTAATGCTGTCTCACTTTACATACAAATCACCTTTTTTAAGTCAATTGATGAAATGCTAAAAGTTCTTCTGAGTAAAACTTGAAGAAGCAATCAAAATTTGTGTTACTTACTTTTAAGAAAAACCCAACCCAGGACAAATTGTTAGTAAATTGGATCTATTTGCAGCAGCTTGGAACCACATACAAATGATCAGACATGAGGAGAGGTGAAGGAACATTTCACCACAATAAGACAAGACCAAAGAGGACGAGGAGGAAAAGGAGGAGGAGGAGAGGGAAGAGCAGGAAAAGGAGGAGGGAGAGGAGAGGAGAGGAGAGGAGAGGAGAGGAGAGGAGAGGAGAGGAGAGAAGAGGAGAGGAGAGGAGAG
>NW_024686026.1:0-574 GCF_008729295.1 Plectropomus leopardus | reverse complement strand
AACAAAAGCATTAGAAAGGATATATAATTTTTATTTTTCTGTAAAATCATTTTAAATACATAATAAAGAAAAAAATGTTTTCTAATCTATTTGAATGTTTTGCTGGAGGGGTTAAACTGCAGCTCTCTGTTGTTCCCACACAGATACACTTAGACACTAAAACATGGAAAATACTGTCCAACGTGAAAAATACTGCAGTTTTCCTTTAAACCAAGTTTTTAAAGCAGGTACTCACAGTGTACTTTTACTGCAGTAAATGATCTGAATACTTCTTCCACCCCTGCAAAGAGGAAAACCTGCATGAAACAATGAACTGAATAACGACACACACACACAGAGTTATTATTGCAGCAGTGTGTGTCTGTGTGTGTGTGTGTCTGTGTGTGTGTGTGTGTGTGTGTGTGTGTGGAGTGATGAGAGGAAGTCTTCCTCCTCCTTCTTCTTCCTCTGTCTGTATTTATAGAGTTTTCTGTTTGTTCCATTGTGACACTGCAACAATACACTGTTCACACACACACACACACACACACACACACACACACTCACACACTCACACACACACACACACACTCAC
>NW_024686025.1:0-233 GCF_008729295.1 Plectropomus leopardus | reverse complement strand
GTTAATGCTAGGTGTGAGATAATCATCAGCCACGCTGCCACCCACAGACTGGTTTGGTGGGTAGAATAATAACAGCCTTATGATGACAGAGCTAAATCTTTTGTTAGCACTCCAAGTGTGAGAATAAAAAGTTCCCCTGAGCAGAAATACAAGAATAGAGGAATGTGAGTGTGCATGAAGCTGACAGCGTGCTTTCACTGGTGGTTTGTCTTACTCCTTAACACCCCCTGCCC
>NW_024686024.1:0-414 GCF_008729295.1 Plectropomus leopardus | reverse complement strand
TTACAGTTTCAGTAGTTTTTATCAGTTATTATAGTTTATGGAGCCTTCGAGCTCAGGTTGTACATTTTAAAGTTTCTAAAAGCAGAAAGAAACTTCAGATTTTAAAGGGTTAAAAATCTTTAATACACATTTTTGCTGAATTATAAATGATGTGGATCTGGTTTTTACTTTGAGTCAGAGGTCAGAATGAGTCAGATTTTGGACTCTGTTGTGTTGTGTTGTGTTGTGTTGTGTTGTGTTGTGTTGTGTTGTGTTGTGTTGTGTTGTGTTGTGTTGTGTTGTGTTGTGCGGTTGGATCCTGGGTGTTGCTGTGTGGCCGACATGGAGCCACTTTATCTTCTTTCTCTCCTGCTGCTTTTTTCCTTTAACACACACACACACACACACACACCCACACACACAGAGTCATATATA
>NW_024686023.1:0-636 GCF_008729295.1 Plectropomus leopardus | reverse complement strand
TTTTGTAACGATGAATGAATTTTTAAGCCCAACAGACGTGACTCTATTCTATTCCATTTCCTCTCGATTCAACATGACTTCTTTCTTCCAACGTCCTTCTCCCTTCTCCTTCTCTTTGATTTCCCTCTAGGAGTTGTAACTTTAGTTATGTAATGGAAACCAGTTCCACAGGAAGGGATTAACCCCTTTATCTCCAAAGTGTCAAACCTAATCGCACAAACCTCACTCACACGCAGTTAGCACTGGTGTGTCCATGGTCATGTATATTTAATCCCAGTGTGCAAATTATCACTTTTGTCTTCTTACACTGGCTTATCAAAATTCAATTTGGCTCATGTGCAGTCATTACCCGAACTGCAACTTCACTGAACATTAATACACAACAGCATAAAAAAGCAAACTAATTATGTTGTTCCAACAGGCAGCTGTAGTTTTAGAAAGTAAACAGTTTAACATTTTCAATTATCATCATTATAGCTGAGATATTCTTGATAGCTTGATAATTACACGTTGACCAATGCTGTGCTGTTGCTCTGTGTTATTTTCCAGGTTTATGGGGAATACAGAGCCAGTCTTGCCTTTGACCTTGTCAGCAGTCGACAGAAAAATGTGAGTGAAATGAGTTCTCCACACAAC
>NW_024686022.1:0-1179 GCF_008729295.1 Plectropomus leopardus | reverse complement strand
TTTACTGTTTTCACGAAATAAAAACCACAGAGTGGACTTTACTGTTTTCACTAAATTAAAAAAAAAGATGTTTACTGTTTTCACCAAATAAAAACCACAGAGTGGACTTTACTGTTTTCACTAAATTAAAAAAAAAAGATGTTTACTGTTTTCACCAAATAAAAATCACAGAGTGGACTTAACTGTTTTCACTAAATTAAAAAAAAGATGTTTACTGTTTTCACTAAATAAAAATCACAGAGTGGACTTTACTGTTTTCACTAAATAAAAACATTTTCACCGTGTCCTCTCTGTCTGGTCCCAGTATGTCCAAAATGACTCCCCCTCAAGTAAGTCCTTGGCGGGCCTGGTGGTCCAGCTGCTGCAGTTCCAGGAGGACGCGTTTGGACGCAGAATCAACAATCCTGCTCTCACCAAGCTGCCCGTAAGAACATGATTTTCATTAGTAAATCTCATCACCGTATTATTAACAATAATATTATTATTGAATTACACGAATAAAACACACTCGGCTTCAGTAGTTTAATTAATTTGCTCATTGTTATCTTTGTCTTTAGGCCAAGTGTTTCCTGGATTTCAAGGCAGGGGGCGCTCTCTGTCACATCTTGGGGTCGGTCTACAAGTTTAAGAGCGAGCAGGGCTGGTGAGTTGACCCAATTTTAACCCTCACGTGGTCGTGGCGTGCTCCAGTCGGCTCTGCCATGATAAACCGGTTCCCTGTACAGGTCTGATGTCTGGTTTCACTGGAGTGCCGACCACATTTCACCCGACACTTCTCTGTCCTCCACTGCAGGCGGCGATTCGACCTGCAGAACCCGTCCCGCATGGACAGGAACGTGGAAATGTTCCTTAATGTGGAGAAGAACCTGGTCCAGGTACGACACAAACTCAACACACACACACACACACACACACACATACTGCTGACTGGGGAACAGCGCACATACCTGCTGATGGAAACATGTCTAAATATCATCTACATATTTAACAATAATCACCTGAAGAGAGTCTTTGATCTGTAGGTGAAGTGTGTAGAAGTGTGTAGATGAAGTGTGCAGCAGTGTGCAGATGAAGTGTGCAGCAGTGTGCAGCTGTGTGTAGATGAAGTGTGCAGTTGTGTGTAGATGAAGTGTGCAGCAGTGTGCAGATGAAGTGTGCAGCAGTGTGTAGATGAAGTGT
>NW_024686021.1:0-1344 GCF_008729295.1 Plectropomus leopardus | reverse complement strand
GGCATGTCGAAAAACTGACCAAAAATGCAAGGCTATAGTAAGGCAAAACTGTCGAAATTTGGCACATCCCCAAAACAGCTCAAAACAGCTTTAAACAGCTTAGAATAGCCTGCAAAAACACGCCATAGCACAGAAAGTTGGAAAAACGGCACAAAAAAACATCATTTAGCATGTCGAAAAAATGACCAAAAAGCAAGGCTATAGTAAGGCAAAAATGTCAAAATTTGGCACATCCCAAAAACAGTTCAATACAGCTTGAAACAGCTTAGAATAGCCTGCAAAAACACGCCATATTAAGAAAAAGTTGCCAAAAGGGCCAAAAACAACATAATTTAGCATGTTGAAAAAATGAACAAAAAAGCAAGGCTATAGTAAGGCAAAAATGTCAAAATTTGGCACATCCCAAAAACAGTTCAATACAGCTTTAAACAGCTTAGAATAGCCTGCAAAAACACGCCATAGCAAAGAAAGTTGCCAAAAGGACAAAAAAACAACAGAATTTAGCATGTCCAAAAAATAACCAAAAATGCAAGGCTATAGTAAGGCAAAAATGTCATAATTTGACACGTCCCAAAAACAGCTCAAAACAGCTTTAAACAGCTTAGATTAGCCTGCCAAAACACGCCATAGCAAAGAAAGGTGCCAAAACAGCCAAAAATGAAAGAATTTAGCATGTCGAAAAAATGACCAAAAATGCAAGGCTATAGTAAGGCAAAAATGTCAAAATTTGACACGTCCCAAAAACAGCTCAATATAGCTTGAAACAGCTTAGAATAGCTTGCAAAAAAAACGCCATAGTAAAGAAAGTTGCCAAAAGGGCCAAAAACGAAAGAATTTAGCATGTCGAAAAAATGACCAAAAATGCAAGGCTATAGTAAGGCAAAAATGTCGAAATATGACAAATCCCCAAAACAGCTCAAAAAAGCTTTAAACAGGTTAGAAGAGCCTGCCAAAACACGCCATAGCAAAGAAAGTTGCCACAAGGGCCAAAAACACCATAATTTAGCATGTCGAAAAAATGACCAAAAATGCAAGGTTATAGTAAGGTAAAAATTTCAAAATTTGACACGTCCCAAACACCGCTCAAAGCACCTGGAAACAGCTTAGATCAGCCTGCCAAGACACACCATAGCAAAGAAAGTTGCAAAAAAGAGCCAAAAACACCAGAATTTAGCATGTCAAAAAAATGACCAAAAATGCAAGGCTATAGTAAGGCAAAAATTTTGAAATTTGGCACGTCCCAAAAACAGCTCAATATAGCTTTACCCATCTTAGAATTCCCTGCAAAAATACGCCATAGCAAAGAAAGTTGCCAAAAGGGCCAAAAACACCATAATTTAGCAC
>NW_024686020.1:0-317 GCF_008729295.1 Plectropomus leopardus | reverse complement strand
CTGCTGCTCCTGCTGCTGCTCCTCCTGCTGCTCCTGCTGTTGCTCCTCCTGCTCTCAGACACAGCAGTTTGCTCTGGTCAGGGTTGCCAAATGTACAATAAGCATTTGTACGACAATTTTGCTCTCTGTATGATGCATGATTAATAATTCCAAAATTGCTGTGGCATCTGGTGGCAGCTACAGGCACACTGAGGCAGACAGAGGCACACCGAGGCAGACAGAGGCACACAGAGGCACACTGAGGCAGACAGAGGCAGATAGAGGCACACTGAGGCAGACAGAGGCAGATAGAGGCACACTGACATCCTCTGGCATTG
>NW_024686019.1:0-414 GCF_008729295.1 Plectropomus leopardus | reverse complement strand
TAAGATTAAAAAAAGGAGAAAACCCTAGCACTAAAAAATATTTTTTTAAAAAGGACAAAAAATATCAATAAAAAATAGAAAAAAAAACAACTTCAAAAGTTAAAATAAATAAATAAAAATGAATGAAAAAGGAAGTAAAAAAAGACACCCAGAAATTACTCTAACAAGAAGAATTAACATCCAAAAAAACTCAAAATTATAAACAAAAATGAAAATAACACCCCATAGAATTAAAAACTATTTTAAAAAATAGAATAAGATTTTTCATCAAAATACTTATTAAAGTTATTTTTTTGTGAACCAATTGATTACTCAAGTAATGTTTTCAAACCCTTCTTATCTATTTATGCAAAATCTTAATCATAAGTGACTAAAGCTGCAAAAATAAATGTAGTAAATGTAGTGGAGTAAAAG
>NW_024686018.1:0-316 GCF_008729295.1 Plectropomus leopardus | reverse complement strand
TGCTCGGTGTGGAGCTGCCTCTGCTCGGTGTGGAGCTGCCTCTGCTCTTTGTGGAGCTGCCTCTGCTCGGTGTGGAGCTGCCTCTGCTCGGTGTGGAGCTGCCTCTGCTCTTTGTGGAGCTTCCTCTGCTCGATGTGGAGCTGCCTCTGCTCGATGTGGAGCTGCCTCTCCTCGGTGTGGAGCTGCCTCTGCTCGATGTGGAGCTGCCTCTCCTCGGTGTGGAGCTGCCTCTGCTCTTTGTGGAGCTTCCTCTGCTCTTTGTGGAGCTGCCTCTGCTCTTTGTGGAGCTGCCTCTGCTCGATGTGGAGCTGCCTCT
>NW_024686017.1:0-679 GCF_008729295.1 Plectropomus leopardus | reverse complement strand
GTGTTCCGCCTGTGAGTGGAGAGCCGAGAGAGAGAGAGAGAGAGAGAGAGAGAGAGACCCACACACATGCACACACACACACACACACACACACACACACATAAACATACCCACATATGCATCTCGCACATGTACTCACCGTCATACTCACACACACTGAGTGATCATCGTTAAGAAGCTTATCATGCTCTTGTTCCTCTGCGCATTTCCAGTCCCCCCTCATCTACGGTGTCTCATTAGGATCATAATGCAGTGCATATACACACTGGTGGGAGCACACACCTACGCACACATACGGGCGATGAACATTAAAGATGGTAATAAAGACACAAACATAAAACATTATATACTGCCAAAGTGTTGCTGTTGTTCCTACCAATTAACACAGCGCTGATTTACTGCTCGAGGGAGAACACAAACACACATATGCGCACGTTCAAGCCACACACACAAATACACGCATCACACACACAAACACACACTAATGTATGTATATATGTGTGTTAAAATCAAGTTTGGCAGGACAAAAGGGTGGACTAAGGGGGCAAGTATAATGAAGGAATAATTTCTTATTACAGTACGGCTGGAATGTGTCCCTGCATGCTTGTTTGTCTTATTTGTGTGTATGTGTGTTTGTGAGTAAGAGAGGGAGAGAGGCAGAGAGTGCGTGTGGAGGGGG
>NW_024686016.1:0-429 GCF_008729295.1 Plectropomus leopardus | reverse complement strand
ACTAACATCATTCAGTTTTTGTATTTGCTTTGCTTTTGTTTTTTTCACTTAAAAACATGGTGGCATCATGACAAAAATCTGTCTTTTAAAGGCTTAACATTTTGAAAATTAATGCGTATTTGTATTTATGATTTTTACTGATGTTGGTTTAAAAAATAAACTAAATAAAAATGAAAGTAGAAAATTATATTAATGTGTAATGTTTTTTAAATCTTGATTTGAAAAGAGCATTTTGCGTGCAGAGCGATACGAGTGTTTGTGTGTAATATTAAAGCGTAGCAGAGTATTTTTACAGCATGGTTTGAGTACTTATACTGCAGTGGGGGATGTGAATAAGTGTGTGTTCGTGTGTGTTTTCTGTGTTTGCAGAGAGGAGGTGAATGAGAAGCTGAGAGACACGGCTGACGGTACGTTCCTGGTTCGAGACGC
>NW_024686015.1:0-566 GCF_008729295.1 Plectropomus leopardus | reverse complement strand
TCAAAAGCCCCAATCAGAAAATATTCTCTCAGATATCTCCTTCAAATATAATATAAACACTGGCCTGCTTTTCTGCCTCAAACATGTATTAAGTTTGTGTTCGAGTCTCTGACGTTTCAGGGGCACAAACTGTGTGTTTACAATGACCAGGGCAGCTACTATTTTTTTTATCACTGATACATTTGTTTGACATTTTCACCATAAATTGATCTATTGTTTAGTCTAAAATAAATCCAATAATAATGAAAAAATGTCTGCCACAACTTCCAAGAGCAAAATGTGACGATTTTAGACTAAATATAATTAATTTAGCTGCATTTTTAATGATGCTTAAATAGGAAAAGGGTGGCAAACAGTCACATCTGAGAAGCTGGAGCTAGGAAATGTTTGGTATTTTGGCTTTTTAAACGACTTTAACCCTTTGCAACCTGAGCAAGTTGGCTTGATTTCGTGCAAAAGCTTAGGAAGAGAGTAATGACCAACAAAAGGAAAAAAGACCCACAAATTAACAAGAAATTTGTAAAAAGTAGGACAAAATTACCTGAAAATTGTCCAAAAAAAAAAAA
>NW_024686014.1:0-846 GCF_008729295.1 Plectropomus leopardus | reverse complement strand
AAAAAAAATGGCCAACAAGGCAATAGTATAGTATGTTGAAAAAAGTCAAAATTTGACCGCTCCTAAAAATGGCTGAGAACAACATAGAATAGCTTATAGAGACCCGTCATGGTATGCAAAGATGGAATAAAGGCCAAAAAAGGCCAAAAACATCATAATTTTGCATTTAAAAAAAAAATGGCCAACAAGGCAATAGTATAGTATGTCGAAAAAAGTCAAAATGTGACCACTCCTAAAAATGGCTGAAAATGACATAGAATAGCTTGTAGAGATGCATCATGGTATACAAAGTGGGAATAAAGGCCAAAAAAGGCCAAAAACATCATAATTTTGCATGTCAAAAAAAATGGCCAACAAGGCAATAGTATAGTATGTCGAAAAAAGTCAAAATGTGACCACTCCTAAAAATGACTGAGAACAACATAGAATAGCTTGTAGAGATGCGTTTTGGTATACAAAGATGGAATAAAGGCCAAAAAAGGCCAAAAACCTCATAATTTTACATTTTAAAAAAATGGCCGACAAGGCAATAGTATAGTATGTTGAAAATTGTCAAAATTTGACCGCTCCTAAAAATGGCTGAAATCAACATAGAATAACTTGTAGAGATGTGTCATGGTATACAAAGTGGAAATAAAGACCAAAACGGGCCAAAAACATCATAATTTAGCATGTCAAAAAAAATGGCCAACAAGGCAATAGTATGGTATGTCGAAAAAAGTCCAAATTTGACCGCTCCTAAAAATGGCTGAAAACAACATAGAATAGCTTGTAGAGACGCGTTATGGTATACAAAGATGGAATAAAGGCCAAAAAAGGCCAAAAACATCATAATTTTGCATGTCA
>NW_024686013.1:0-398 GCF_008729295.1 Plectropomus leopardus | reverse complement strand
TGGTCCTCCCTTCTTTGTTATGCTCTTGAACATATAGCATAACATACAGCTTGTCAAAAATGGCTGAAAATGAAATATTATAGCTTGTAGACACACGTCATAGTATACAAAATGGAAATAAAGGCCAAAAGTGTCATAATTTATCATGTTAAAAAAAAACACCAAAAATGCCATAGTATAGTATGTCGAAAAATGTCAAATTTTGACATGTCAGAAAAATGGCTGAAAACTACATATTACAGCCTGTAGAGATGCATCATAGTATACAAAGTGGATAAAAAGGCCAAAAAAGCTTGTAGAGATGCGTCATAGTGTACAATATGCAAATAAAGGCTCAAAAAAGCCAAAAACATCATAATTTATCATGTGAAAAAATGACCAAAAACGCCATAGTATAG
>NW_024686012.1:0-554 GCF_008729295.1 Plectropomus leopardus | reverse complement strand
GTGTGGGGGATCCTCCTCTGGCTCTTTTTTTGATTAACAAGCTCTATTCTGATGCTGTTTTATGTCTCTGACACCTTATGGAGACGAAAAAGACAAAAACTATTCACAGAGTCACTTTATTTTTACTGTCAATTAGAAAATAGTTCGGGGGCCACCAGGGACCCTATCAGGGGCCAGATTTGGCCCTGCAAGCCATAAGTTGGGCAGCACCAAAATGTTGGTATTTGTTGGTTGAAAACTGGTTTTGAGCGGTATGGATTATCTTTCTGCAGCACGGTGATTTTCATGGAGCTGAAGTGAAAGCTGCCCGAAGGAACGACATTGATCTGATCGCTGATGGATGATCGATCGAATTTAAACTACAAACACGACAGTTTTTTCTCGTTCTGACTGCGGACACGTCGACGTCTGCGGGAAAGTTTTTCATCAACAGTGTGACCCAAAATCATCCTGTCACTCTGAGCGTACACGCTCGCATAGAGCCGGACAGCTGCAGTATCTGTGCATGAGCGCGTGCGTGTGTGTGTGTGTGTGTGCGTGTGTGTGTGTGTGTG
>NW_024686011.1:0-562 GCF_008729295.1 Plectropomus leopardus | reverse complement strand
ACTTCTTTAGACTCTACAGACAACTTTGTGTTAGTTTCAGCTTTAATGAGACTTTGGATGAATTATTTAGAAACACCAGGACGCTAGTGCTGAGCTCTCATTATTATTACCAGGGGCAGATGTAATGTTTTGGGGGCCCGGGGCCACAAGCACATGAGCTTATTTTCAGCCTTTCTCTAACTGTGAATGTCGGCAGGCTGTTGGCAGCTGTAGGAGAAGTAGGCCGACTCAAAAGTTTTTAATTCCTGAGTAAAATGATTAATAGCACAGAAGTTTGACAGAAGCTGAAGTCAGAGTCCTGCAGTCAGGAGAGGTTGGCTTTTGGCAATTCTTGCAATGTGTGGGACATTTCTTGTCAGGTTGCTCACTGCCTCTTTCCTCATGTTTTCAAAAGAAATCAAACCAATTTGTTAAGGTCTGAAAGGGTTAAACAACTTGTAAAAGGCATCTGAATGCAGCACAAGAAAAGTGATGTCAATCCAAGTTTCAAAGGGTTAATAAAGTAGTCAGATCACAAACAATTTATTGCCAATTGCTATTTTGATAAATGTTCAAGTCATAT
>NW_024686010.1:0-1058 GCF_008729295.1 Plectropomus leopardus | reverse complement strand
CAGCCTCCACCAACATCAGTGTATGTACTTCACAGGGTATTTATCTTGCTGCTGCTCTGATGCCCCTCAATAACAGATCACCCTCCGGAGTGCAAGTGCTAAAGTCTTCTGTCAGATCTTGATCATTGCATCATTTATTTATCTGTAAAATCTGTATTAAACAGTTATCCTTATTTTATTCACCCGTCTTTCCTGATAGTGCTGTAGGGTAAGAGCCGTCAAACCACGATTAACGCACATAGACTGTATATATTATGGACGTAGCCACTGTGATGTCACTCATTAGTTTTTTTTTTCCATGTTGCAGTGCAGGGATTAAACAACATATTGGAGTATATTTCATGATATTCTGCACTGGTGATAGCTGAGGCTGGAGGCAATATGTTCTCAGGAACACCTTAAGGGAATTTTTTTTCACATGTTGAACAAACTCAATGAAGACCTGATGAGATTTTGTTGGTCATAGGTCAAAGGTCAAGGTCACGGTGACCTTGTGTCCATCTTATTTTCTTAAAAGTAATATCTGATTAGGATCTTGATTTTCTAAGAATTTGACACAAATGTCCACTTGGACTAAAGAGTTAACTGATAAGGTAGGGGTGGGTGATATGGCAAAAAAAAATCATATCACGTTTTTTTTTTAAGGCAGAGTCACAATCACAATTTTATCATGATTCTCTTTCATTTTGGATTTTAGACTATTGTGCTTGTTACTGAACAGTACAACCGAGCTAATTTCCTAAATTTAAAAATATAGCCCTAAAATAAAAAAGAATAACAAAACATTTAGGCCAAAGTACATTTTTCAACAGATTTTAATCTGTGTGTGCAATTTTGTTTTCCACTTTTTTGATGGGAACCATATCTTTTATTAGGTAAAATATTATCAGTGTTGAATTTTTTGTGGGGGCAAACTCTTCGGAGTTTTCATTTTTATCCATGACTTCCCACCTGTAAAAGGGGAGGGGAAAAAAGCCAAGACTTGATGGCTTGCTATGATTGGTTTATCTGTGAATCTATAGGGAAGGCAGGAAACAGACTAGCAAATAGTGCTTCAG
>NW_024686009.1:0-763 GCF_008729295.1 Plectropomus leopardus | reverse complement strand
AGAAAAATTCAAAGTAAACACATTTGTAATCAGTTACAGTAACTGAGAAAAAAGTGTCCTGTAATTAAATTACAGTTACTGATTCACTGGTTTAAATTGAGTATATTTTTTCCATTTTTTTTACTCGTTTTTAATTATTTTTTTCTGAAAATACAGATTAACATGAATCCAAAGTATTTGAAGCAAAGTTAAATGTAAATATTTGATTAAAAAAAGATTCACTAGCAAGGACCACACCTCAGTAGGAATTCATTTTAACAATTTATTGACGTGAATGTAGATTTGGTAGATTTGGTATAAACGCTGATGTTGAATTATTGTGGGATGGATGGTTCGCGGTGTGGGGAAGCTTCGGTGGGAATCCGCCGTGGCTCCCGGGCACGACAGACCCCAGAGGACCCCACGGAGGAAAGGAGGAAAAGGGAAGAGATCGAGGGAGGGGGGTCAGGGGTGCAGAATAACGAGAACAAAGGGGGAGATCAGGTTAGGAGGATATTTAAGCCGGAAGAGGCGCGGTTGAGGCGCGGTTGAGGTGCGGTCCTGCTCCTGAAACTCTGCTATGTAGCTTCACAAAAAAGAAAGAAAGCCAAGCAGTGTTGGAGACTAGTTACATGTAATGTAAATGTAATTGTATCAGTTACAGTAACTAAGAAAAGATATGTAATTAAATTAGAGTTATTTATCAAAATGTTAGTAACAGTATATTTTTTCTGTAAGAACAAGTTTTAATTTATTTTACATGTTTAATATTAAAAGATAAAAG
>NW_024686008.1:0-886 GCF_008729295.1 Plectropomus leopardus | reverse complement strand
TTTGTTTATGTTTTTGTGGCAGTGCAAACAGGATGTGATTAGGCATGTAATTAGCTGTGAGTGCGAAGGTTTTCAGCAGGTTTATGCTTCTGTTCGGGCTGCGTTAGCGAGCCGCTCCGGCATGACTGAGAGGGACGGAGACGGATAGACAGAAAGACAGAAAGACAAGTGCATCAAAGTTTTGGATCAGTCTGCTTTGGCTGTGTGGTCTGCCTCATCTCAAGATTGACCTTGTCAGAAATTGATTGGTTGACTGATTGGTTGTTAAGACGATTTATTCCGTAATTGATTGATTGATTAATTGATTGATTGATGGGTCAAAAGACAGAAACAGAAGAGCTTCTCCTTTTAAAATTCTCCTCCAGATTTTATTTGTCCTTCACTTTACAGCCTGCTGAGTGGATCTTTTACACACCCAGCCCTTCCTAGTGTCCTTATTTTTTCAGAATATAAAAAAAAATCTATAATTAAAGGCAAGACACTGAAAATGAAAGCCTCGTTTTTTCATGCACTGGCCAAACTGGAGATTTTTGGCTATTTTTTTTATTTCCTGTCATCTTTGTGTTCCATACTAGAAGAAAGAAATATCCAAAATACACATTTAAGTTTGTTAAAGTTCAGATTTCTATTCTGGAAATGTATGCAAAAAGAATATATTTAATTTAATAATGCATAGTTTGCATAATAGATAGAAATTAGTAGATTCAGAAAATTATTTTTTTTAAAGCTAGAAGAAAACTTATTATATTTTTTCAGCATTTTTATAGGTCATGTTTTGCTAATTTTGGCAATTTTCTTTACTTTAAACTCATTTCTTGAAATTTATAGATTTTTAAAATTATCATTTTTTTAAAGCAAGGTAAAATTTTCCAGTGAACTATATTTA
>NW_024686007.1:0-450 GCF_008729295.1 Plectropomus leopardus | reverse complement strand
AGTGTGTGTGTGTGTGTGTGTGTGTGTGTGTGTGTGTGTGTGTGTGTGTGTGCACGCGCACACACTGGCTTGATTGCCATCTGTCTCTCTATGTGTTAGTTTTGTTGCAAGTTAAAACTGAAAACATATAGAAAACAAAAGGTAAAATGTACAGCACAGGTACACAAAAATTAAAAGACACTCCTAATATAGCTTAAAGATGCAAGTATAACTGCAGAATAAAAATGGTAAAAATGATAACGAGAAATAAGTGGACAAGAACATAAATAGATAAATAAAAATAAATTTTTAAAAAATGTAAAAAGAAGGACGGGTACAGACATGGAAATATAAAGGTACATTCAGTCAGAGGATTCGAGAAAGAAAGTAGCATAATTTTCCAAAAGCTTGACACTTTTTTAGCTATTATTAAGCTGAGTGACCTGAGGAGATCTTTCAGTTTCAGGAGTA
>NW_024686006.1:0-277 GCF_008729295.1 Plectropomus leopardus | reverse complement strand
GATTAAATTTTTAAATTGCCAGTATGTCTTGTTTCTTCAGACTTCAACCATCCAATCCACCAAACAACACCAAACAAGAATCAATTGCACAATAAGCCGTTTGGCATTGGCAGAGAAGATTTGGCAAATTTTACATGGGTGCAACCCACATACTAAGCTCTGCTGCTCATCCCACAAATACATGTTCCTTACAAATGTGGCACCATACCAACTGTATAGGATTTATTGCCAAGCATTGTTACAACAAAGAAATAATCTACCAAACACAAATTTCCTT
>NW_024686005.1:0-776 GCF_008729295.1 Plectropomus leopardus | reverse complement strand
TCTGCCGCAGAGGAACCTGTCGCTCAACAGGTACGACTTCCCAGAATTCCTCAGTGTTAACAGACGAGTTTCACCGTGTCTCCATCCGTCACACAGTCTGCTGTGGTTTGCCTAAATCAGGGAGATTCAGCCCACATAGGGCCCCTGAGGGCCACAAATAATTTTTAATTTCCACTAAAGAATAAAGTGATGGACACTGAATAGTTTTTGTCCTTTTAGTCTCCATAAGGTGTCAGAGACATAAAACAGCATCAACATAGAGCTTGTTGATCAAAAAAAGAGCCAGAGGAGGATCCCCCACACCCCCGACAGAGGACACAGCTGAGACACTGATGTCCTAAAACACTAGAAACGTCCTCAAATCCTAGAAACCTGAATGAGGCTGAAGCAAAGCAGGTTGAGTATCTCTGTCAAAGATTGAAATCTAAAACTTATTCTGTGATGCTGCAGGACTCACAACATGCAAACGTCAGGCAGATATTTTTTCGTATCAGTCGATATCAAATTTATCACGATATCCATCGAATCAATATTTCTGTCGAGCTTAAAGGTTCCTTTGACTCAGTGAGATATGAAGATATCATCAGGTTAATTTGGGTTTAAATATTTATTTTCTGTCAGACATTGAACATGACAAATATACTGTAGAGCAGCATCACCAGCTGGAGGACCTATTCTACTAAAACTCACAGAGGTCCAGGTACTAAAATGTCCTCCCAGCAAAGGTCCGAGCCTCAAACCTAAAATCAGTATCACCATTAACCGAACATTTTACT
>NW_024686004.1:0-278 GCF_008729295.1 Plectropomus leopardus | reverse complement strand
GACGACAAGTCGCCCCAACGCTCCAGACGCCCCAACAAGGCCTCGCCGCGCCTGCAGTACTCCTGCAGAGAGAGAAGAAGAAGTAGAAGAAGAAGAAGAAGAAGAAGAAGAAGAGTGGTCAACATCACCGAGACAGACATCAGCTGTCTGTGTGTGTGTGTGTGTCTCTGTGTTTGTGTGTGAATGTGTGTGTGTGCCTGTGTCTCTGTGTGTGTTGTATGTCTCTGTGTTTGTGTCTGTGTGTGTGTGTGTGTGTCTCTCTCTGTGTGTGTGTGTGT
>NW_024686003.1:0-881 GCF_008729295.1 Plectropomus leopardus | reverse complement strand
AATACCAAAGATCGCATAGTATAGTATGGCAAAAATCTCAAATTTTGGCCCGTACCAAAAATGGCTGAAAACTGCGTATTATAGCTCATAGACACGCCATAGCATAGCATGTTGAAAACAGGGCCAAAAAATGACCAAAAAGAAAAAATATCACATGTTGAAAAAATGACTGACAATCGCATTGTATAGTATTGCCAAAAATCTCAAATTTTGACCCGTCCTAAAAATGGCTAAAAACCGCTTATTATAGCTCATAGAGACGCGCCATAGCATAGCATGTTGAAAACAGGGACAAAAAATGGCCAAAAAGAAAAAATATCACATGTTGAAAAAATGACCGAAAATCGCATAGTATAGTATGGCAAAAATCTCAAATTTTGACCCGTCCCAAAAATGGATGAAAACTGCATGTTATGGCTCATACGCACGCACCATAGCATAGCATGTTGAAATAAGGGCCCAAAAAAGGAAAAAAAGGCAAAATCTAGCATGTTGAAAAAATGACCGACAATCGCATAGTATAGTATGGCAAAAATCTCAAATTTTGACCCATCATAAAAATGGCTGAAAACCGCTTATTATGGCTCATAGATAGGCGCCATAGCATAGCATGTTGAAAACAGAGCCAAAATATGGCCAAAAAGTAAAAATATCACATGTTAAAAAAATGACCGACAATCGCATAGTATAGTATGGCAAAAATCTCAAATTTTGACCCGTCCCAAAAATGGATGAAAACTGCGTGTTATAACTCATACAAACACGCCATAGCATAGCATGTTGAAATAAGAGCCCAAAAAAGGCAAAAAAGGTAAAATCTAGCATGTTGAAAAAAATACCAAAGATCGCATAGTATAGTATGGCAAAAATCTCAAATTTTG
>NW_024686002.1:0-244 GCF_008729295.1 Plectropomus leopardus | reverse complement strand
AACTCATTCACTTCCCTACCTTATGCATTACTGTATGGTTGCATTGTCTTTGTTTTTTTTTTTTGGTTTTTTTTTTATCTCTGTGCAATATTTATTCCACACTGTGTATCGCATTGTAAAAATCTCTGCTGCTACTACTCTGTGCAATCTGTAAATGTAAACATAATTCACATGCTTATATTGCTTAGTTTTTTTTTATACTACACACCATGTGTGTATTTAACAACTCTGTGCACAATTTGCC
>NW_024686001.1:0-224 GCF_008729295.1 Plectropomus leopardus | reverse complement strand
ACACACACACACACACTCTGGTCCTGCAGATGTGCAATCACCCTCCCTCTCTGTAGCATGTATACACTCACGCACACACACGCACGCACATCTTAACTAAGGCTCACCCAATTAAGCAGTCTGTTGGAACAACGAACAAGGCGCTGTTCCCTTGCCATGAAGTTAAGTGTGTGCTCCGTGTGTGTGTGTGTGTGTGTGTGTGTGTGTGTGTGTGTGTGTGTGCA
>NW_024686000.1:0-579 GCF_008729295.1 Plectropomus leopardus | reverse complement strand
GTGAAATGTGATCAGTTGTCATAGAGGAATTATCACATGACCTGAACAAGGAACTACCATCCACTCAGGAAAACTGTAAAATGTTTTAGAAAGACCCAGATAAAGTGGCCCTCAACTAATTTTTTGTCGAACATATGGGAAAGGGTTTCCTGGATGACTGTTGGTTATTGTGTTTGTGATGACATCACTGCTCTGGACCTTTGAAGCATCTTGTCCTGATAGTTACATTCTGGTCATTCAGTTTTAGCGGTGATGAGTTGAGCTGTGAGATTTAGCAGTGAAAGCCATGAGGAGTCACCTCCTGGAAAGTGGAGGAATGAATGTGGGCGGAGGGAGGGGTGGGTGTGTGACAATGAGGATAATGTAATTTCAAAAATGACCATGATCCCCCCAAGGGCTGTGAGTTTGAAAAAAAGGTTTTTATAGAAAATACAACAGGATACTTGAGCACAGTCCCCACTGGCAGTAAGGAAGCATTGTGATTGTATTGACTAATGGAATGTGCTGATCAAAACCAGGTTCTGGCGCTGCGAGTGGCTCTCAGAGGGGGTCTCTCTCTCTCTCTCTCTCTCTCTCTCT
>NW_024685999.1:0-1535 GCF_008729295.1 Plectropomus leopardus | reverse complement strand
CTGGTCTTTTGACTGGTCATAAAAATGGCTCTTATTTTACCTTGTAGAGACGCCTCATTATATTCAAAGTTGTTTTTAGCCATTTTTATGACCGGTCAAAATTTGACATTTTTCGACAAACTTTACGATGGCATTTTTGGCCATTTTTTAACATGCTAAATTATGACTTTTTTGGCCTTTATTTTCCATTTTGAATACTATGATGCGTCGCTACAAAGTGCAGTAAGTTGTTTTCAGCCATTTTTAAGACCAGTCAAAATTTGACATTTTTCGATATACTATACTATGGCGTTTTTCGTCATTTTTTCAACATGCTAAATTATGACATTTTGGGCCTTTTTTGGCCTTTATTTCAACTCTGAATACTATGACCAGCTCTGCAAGCTATAATAAGTAGTTTTTAGCCATTTTTCTGAACATTTAAAATTTGACATTTTTCTACATATATGGCGTTTTTGGCTATGTTTTCAACATGCTAAATCATGAGGTTTTTGGCCTTTATTTCCACTTTGAAAATGAAAAATTGAAATTGAAATAAAGACCTAAAAAGGCCAAAAACATCATAATTTAGCATGTTGAAAAAATGGCTGAAAACGACTTATTATGGCTTATAGAAATGCGTTACAGTATTTGGTGTGGAAATAATGGCCAAAAAAGGCCAAAAACTTCATAATTTACCACGTTTAGCAAATGTCAAAAAAGACGTGTTCCAAAATCAGCTGGAACAGCTCAAAACAACATAAAATAGTGTGCTGAGACACGCCATACCGTTAAAATGTACAGATAAGGTCGACAACACCATAATATAGCATGTCAAACAAATGACCAAAACATAAAGGCTATAGTATGGCAAAATTTCAAAAAAAGACATGTCCCAAAAACAGTTGAAAACACCTTCAAACAGTATAAAATAGCGTGCTGAGACACGTCTTAGCATTAAGCGGGGATTATGTTAAAAACCACCAGAATATAGATTGTTGAAAAAATGACCAAAACAGAAATGCTATAGTATGGCAAAAATATCAAAATTTGACATGTCCCAAAAACAACTGAAAACACCTCAGAACAGCATGAAAACGCATGCTGTGTCACACCATAGCATACAAATGTGCAAATACTGTCAAAAACACCATAATATAGCATGTGAAAAAAATTCGCAAAGAAAGAAGGCTATAGGTTGGCAAAATTGTCAAAAAATTACATGTACCAAAAGCAGCTGAAAACACCTCAAAACAGCATAAAAAGTGTGCTGATACACACCATAGCATTAAAACAGGCAAATATGATCAAAAACAACATAATATAGCATATCGAAAAAATGACCAAAGAAGAAAGGCGAAGTATGGCGAAAATGTCAAAATGGGACATGTCCCAAAAACAGCGGAAAAGACCTCAAAACAGCATAAAAGAGTATGCTGAGACACACCATAGCATTTAAATGTGCAAACAAGGTCAAAAACACAATAATTTAACATGTCGAAGAAATGACCAAAGAAGCAAGGCTATAGTATGGCAAAAATGTCAAAAAAGGACAT
>NW_024685998.1:0-583 GCF_008729295.1 Plectropomus leopardus | reverse complement strand
TTAATTATTTCCAACTAGAATTATATGCAACTCTGCATGTTAACTTTTTAAAGTACATTAGTGACACAATGGAGTCACACTATAGTTCACATATGAGCTACTTCTTAAATTTTTTATCAGTAAAACTGATAAAACACATAATTATGATTTTGACTTTTTTTTTTTTTTTTAGAATTGAAATCTTACCTGTCTGTTGTCAAAGGATGCTCGTTTTCTATGTAATCTGCCAAGCCACACTGTTTCTCCATCTACTTCATGACCTAAAACGATTGGTCATACATACACACACACACACACACACACACACACACACACGCACACGCACACAGACACATACACACACAAGAGAAAGAGAAAGAGAGAGAGAGAGCAAATTAGTCATTTTTCTGAACAAAAAAAAAAACAGGTATTAAGATAAGTCTTAAGTGAGTAAAAAACATGCTCGCACTTTCACATTACCATTATGTGCATGTCTACAGACCTCATAATATGTATATTGTGAGTGCGGCTGTGTGAACTGAGCCATGACCGTTCGTCCCAACAAACTGTTACAGCATCATTACACATGACAATAAACAGGCTG
>NW_024685997.1:0-315 GCF_008729295.1 Plectropomus leopardus | reverse complement strand
CGGGCTTAGTGTCCACATGTGCAGGTCAGCAACCCAATAATTATCATACTGACTATGTGTGGTTACAACAAAAGTACAGAATGTCAATTAAATATATTGATAGGAAAGTGGAAAAACCCAAGTGTCTCTGTGGAAAACACCTCCACGGCATAATTTCATGTGCCGGCTGCTCGGCAACATTTTAAGGAAGTTGTTTTTATCTGTCACTGACTCCTGTTTGCATCTCGAACTGTGAGGGAAAGAAATTTTTGCATTAGAGCTTTCAGTACTGCACACACACACACACACACGCACACACACACACACACACACACA
>NW_024685996.1:0-871 GCF_008729295.1 Plectropomus leopardus | reverse complement strand
TTGTTTTAAAATACGCTTCAGAAAGGAATATAAAGCTCATATCGTGCCCGCTGTCCAGTCCAACAATGTCCAGAAGCTGAAGCTTCTGGACATTGTTGGACTGTCTTGGTTGACAAGCCTCTTTAATGACGCATGGAGGTTGGGGACAGTGCCAGTGGAATGGCAGACCAAGGTGGTGGCTCCTATTTTTAAAAAGGGGGGACTGGAGGGTGTTCTTCAATTACTCGGACGTACCACTGCTTAGCCAAAATAAATAAATGGATGGACGGATGGATGGACGGACAGATGGATGGATGGATGGACGGTCAGTTTCATTGTAATTGTATTATTTCTTGGACACTTGAGAGCTACAGCGCGCCAAACATCTGCGATATTATCATAAGGTTTTAGAGCAGAAAATGCCTATTTACACATCAAGCACACACAAAACAACAATCCCATTCTTTTGTGTCCAGCCACCCGATAATGGTTTCAGCTTTGGTCTTCACTTAGGTGCAAATATATAGCTCTTTAGCTGATACATGCTAGGACTGAACAATTACCTCACAGAGGCCTTATTGGAGATTTTTTTCACCAAAAGCAGCTGCCGACTGCAGCTAAAAACAAAGTTTTTGAGAGCTTCTTTTGTGAGTTGAAAAACCAAAACAATGGGCTAAAGGAGGCTTAAAGACTCCATAGGGCTGAGGGGTACTGCAGAGTTTGATGAGATTGGGGGTCATCATTATGAGTGACACATTTCTCATTATACAGTCATCTGATCCATTGATAATATGAAAAAAAATATTGCAGTGCAGCTTTAAATATTTGGGACATTCACATTTTTTGGTAAATGTTTTGAACTTGAGGAATAAGTCTTAAATCTAAACACTTG
>NW_024685993.1:0-547 GCF_008729295.1 Plectropomus leopardus | reverse complement strand
GACTGTGTGTGCATGTGCGTTCATGTGTGTGTGTGTGTGTGTGTGTGCTGCAGTTCTGCAGTTCTGAGCATTGTGTGCCAGTCTCCTGGTTTTGGCATCTCCTGCGAAGGTTGGGATTTAAACAAAAGAGCCGAAGCTGGAGTTGGACCCTGCTGGCTCCTGAATCTTTCTGATGCAAACGCACGTACACACACACACACATTCGACACTCTACAAACAAGTGTGTTATCTATGCCCAAGGCGTGAGGGGAGGGCGGGAATAACACGTGAAGAGATGGGAGAAGAAAGGATGGAAAAGTGGGAGATGAGGGATTGGGAAATGGGGGAGAAGGGGTTTATGTGTGCATGCGTGTTTGTGTGTGTGTGTGTGTGTGTAGGGGTGGGGGGGTGCAGGAAACAGACGGGGATGGGGAGTGCAATAAGTCCATGATGAGCAGGAGTGACCGCAGCAGATGTTGACTGTCCTCCGTCTGCCATACAAACACATTCAACGTACAGTAGTTTACTCTCTCACACACACATACACACACAGACACACTCACACACA